>NC_041392.1:171188764-171194492 GCF_002162155.2 Triticum dicoccoides
GGCCGCTGACATACAATATCTAGTTATACTCAAATGTTGAACCCATAGGTAAAATTTCCTCAGTCCTCCCGTATCTGTGTGCAACCTCAAGCACGTGATCCACCTCGATTTTTCGCACAACAAGCTCACTGGAAGATGGCCGTATGCATCGCCCAGATGCAGAGGCCGTGGGTCCTCCTCCTTTTCTAAAAAAGCTCACTGGAAGATTTTCTCTGTCATCATGCTCTACGCCCGCTCCAGGCTTCGGTTCCTTGATCTCTCCTATAACACCTTCTATGGAGTGCAAGCAACCTAACATAACTAATAACGACTTTAATGGTGTTCTTCTGTTTGTGATAGCTGAGCTTTTGGCGCTTGAAGAGAAGCTTCTTGACACCAATGGCTTCACCGCCAAGGTTCTAGAGGGGATCTGGCAATGCCAAAAGCTCGAGATATTGTCCTAGACTGGGAATAGACTCACTAGGGAGTTCCCTCGCAACATCACAATGGTAGGTTTGGTGGAGATTGACCTGTCGTCCAACAAACTCAATGGTAGCATACCAAAAGGATTGGGGACCCTTGTGAAATTGACCAAAATTGCGATATACTTGAACAATTTCAATGGAACCATCCCCAGAAGCATTGGGCTCTTGCCGAACCTACAATGGATCCAGTTGTGGAACAATATGCTCTCGGGTGAACTACTACGTGAACTTGGGAAGCACATGCTGCTACCAGATTTGAGGTCCCCAACAACAACTTGTGTGGATCACTCTTGAAGCATTTATGTACCAATAGGGAACTCTTCAGCATAGTGGTCTTCAACAACTGCTTCTCCGACGAGCGTCTGGAACTGCCTCTCACTGGATAACATCATATGCTCTACATTAATAACTTCTCTGGGGAGTTCCTGGTTAGTATATGGTTGTTCCCGCTGCTACATTCAATGCTAATATGAAACAACAACCTCACTGGCACTGTGTCAACCTAGATATATTTGAATATCTCTCGAATTGATATGCAAAACAAGTTGTTCTCTGAGTCCATCCCGACATCTGCAACAGGGATGTTGGTGTTGATTGCTTAGAAGAGGCAACTCTCCGAAGAGCTACCAGTCGACATGAACAAAATCCACACACTTCCAGTGTTGCCATTGTTTTATAACTAGATATCTGGATCCATATCAACATCAATTAAATTGTTGCTGAGCATCATGTCACTTGGCCTCAGGAACAATCACATATCATTCGCGATACAACGGTCGAATGTGGGGGTGATTTCATTACTGGGTGTCCTTATTTATTTTCAACAATGAGCTAATAGGAGACATTCCAACCGAATGGGACATTCATTCATTTTCATCCCTTACTCTACAAGCTACGAAGTACAACCATAGCTTCTTCGGCAGCGAGGGCCTTTGTGCTCGGTGGGGCTATAGGACGAATCTCCCAAAATGCCACCAAGGCACCCATCCGTCGAAGCTTGTGATAATTTTGTTAGTGATCGGTGTCACTCTGCTCATTGCTAGCATGAGCATCTTGATATGCCTGCCCTTTCAGTGCCGACAAAACTAGGAATTTTTTTCAATTGTGAAGTGGTGAACCGGAAGAACACACATGTGGTGAAAGAACTCGTGACTAATTGGAAAATCATATCATTCGTACTCCAAGATTTCACTGAGTCCGAGGGCATAGCTAGGAATTTTTTCCATTGGGTTAACGCAGGATTTGAGTACGGACTGGTTATTGTACAATCTCGGACCATCTCATAGTAGGACTACAAACAGTGGTGGAGCTATGTGTATGTCCTGTGGGGGGGGGGGCATTGGTCCTCCAGCCTTGGAAAGAAGTGTGAAGTAGAGAGAGTTTGGGAGGGCTTCGATGGGATTTTGTTTTATTTGGCTCCCTCATATCAGCATATTTTACTACCCCTCCCCACTAAAGTTTATATCTAATTTTTTCCAATAACTATATTTAACATTCAAAGACAATATAAACAACTGAAATATGAAATCACGTATAGTTGTTACATTAAAACTAAAGAGCAAACATACCAGCTGGATGCAATCCTCACACTGCTTGTTTGCATATTCCAATTAAAGTAGTAAGAAATAACTTTGTAGATAAACCCTAAACTCTAAGTAACCATCTATACTAGAATAGATACAACCCAGTACCTATTTTTTTCCTAAGCATGCAGCCATGCCCCATCAACACCTATGCATCTCAATCACAAATCATAAGTTACATTCTTTTTCTAAGGATGCATCCATGCTACATCAGCACATATGCATATCAATTAGAAGTTACTTGTTTTGCATTAATTTAACCATTCAACCATGGCACACTAGCAACTCATGCATGCCACACGTAAGTTCAAGGCTCGCATATTTTATACTAAATGGCATTCTATTAACTACAACTTGTATTGGGAACACCCTTACATTCGTTTTTGCATGCATTAGTTTTGGTTATTTTTCTAGCACTTATTAATACAATTATTTTAACACGGTTCTCGCAGTAACACAGGAATTTCGTCTAGTTATCTAAACCCTGGGCAATTATATATCCAACCGTAGGTAGCCATTCAAAACTAGTATTTAAAATTATCAAAATTAACTAGCAATTATCCACGGCTCATGGTCGGTTCACAACAACTAGGGGTGTCATCGTCACCAAGGTCGATCACGCAGAGTGATACATATAGATGGAGGTGGCTATGGATGGCTCAAAGGTGGCTGGGGTTGGGGATTAGGTCATGGCCTCAAGGATCATGCTTCGGTACAGCCTGCATTGACCTCTACGGCATAGATGGGACGGGATTTGCTATTGACCTCAACCCAAAGGAACCAAGCGGTTTCTACATCTAATTGCATCACGCCATTGCCAGAAGGTCATAGTTTGATCCATACATGGCGAAGTTGAACGAGAAGGGGAGGCAAGCACCACACAAGGCGCCACCAACGGAGATATTGAGACACTCATTGCCTTCATGAAGATTAATAGAAAAATGCACAAAAGTAGCTTTGAAAGTCGAGTTCCGCTCTGGTTTGCAAGTTACAAAATGCTTAAGATCAGTAGCAGGATTAATAACTTCACTGTGAAGCATATTTATTAAGAACGCGACTGCCATGAAAAATTATCATCCCGGTATTTTTGGGTCATTGCAAGCATGAGCTACCCGGCCTCTGCAACATGTAGGTGTTTTTTTTTCTAGCAAAACCATTGCGTTGTGTGCATAAATATAAGAGACATTGTGTGATGCACCAATATGCATGCTAAAACAATGGGAAGTTATTCTTTCATTATTCAAATCAAATTAACCAGAAAATAATGAACAAAAGGTATTTTGAGCAAAGAATGAACCAGAACTTAACGACAGAAAGAACACCACTATCTAGTACTACTAGATTCTACTAAATACATAAGAACCACGAATCATGATCGCGACGGCTGAAAAGGTCAGGAACAAATTATTGTTCTTTTCCTACGCATCAGTGTGGGCAGCCACCGTTTGCGCTGTGGGTGCCGCACGAGGCCCCTGCCCCCAGCCGCTGCAGGTACATTTGCCGGAGAAGCAGCGTCGCCACGCCGTCGCCGGAGACGACCTCCCCGGTCGGCGCCCACACGTCGCCGCCGAGCTGGCGAGCCGCCCCGGACACGGCGAAGAACACCAAGATCATCAGGAACATTACCGGCACGGCAGCAAACCTTCCCGCCATCACGATTCAAGCTAGCTAGCTTGCTTTTCCCTCCTCTTCTATCAATCGATCGGTCACCGACTGGATTTTTTTTTGTTGAGAACGCTAGCTGGCTGCTGCACAAACGAACGAATTAACTTGGGTGCGGTGGATGAGACGTTCCATGGGGTGGCCATGCGCAGATGCGCTTATGTAGGGTCACCATCGCGGTAGCGCTATCCGCAGAAGTGATATTGCATAGTGATGGATAGCGTCTGTCATGACGAGGGAAGCATGGACCATAGAGCACTAGTAGACTAGATCATGCACGGCCGATGCACCTACGACGATGCTACAGGCCGGATTTGAACGGAACCGTTCCAAGGCGCACTAACTTCACATGCTAAATTATGCATAGCTATAGCAGTACTATTTTGTTTATAGCAAAGCTAGCAGGCAGTACTTATTAACTAATAACGAATATTAGCGTAAGTAACTTAAATAATTTTCGTAGGACCGCGCGGTGTCTCCTCGTTGGTGTACACTGCCACTTTTCGAGTGGTTCTTTTCCTATGTGATGGCTCAGAATGGTACTGTGCGCATAGAGAATTCGGCGAAGAGCCCGGACACAGGCGGACCGCCACGATCAGGTGGTGGCAGGCCACCTCCTGACTCCGGAAGACCAACGATGGTTTGGATGGTAGGTCTCGATCGAGTCTACCGGCTGGCTGCTGCGACCCGTTTGGTTTGGACTGGATTTTTGCGGCGCAAGGAACTTGGTGTGTTCTAAAAAAAACTAGTACTATTTGTGTAGTCATCCCGAAATATCGCCAAATATAAACCCTTTTGCGAACGTGAATGGCTTCTAAATTTACTACTATAGGACTCGTAATCCAGCTGGTCCAAAAAGCTATAGCGACTCGCCTGGCCTGGGAAGATGGGTGGGAGCTCTCGCGACTCGCCTGGCGAGTCGCCTGGCGACTCATCGGCCGGCGCCGCCGGGCCAATCCCCTCCGTCCCCACCGTCCCACTCCCAGCACGAGCCACCCCACATCCTCCAACCGTCCACCGCTCGCCTGCTCCGCTGCTTGGCCGCCGACCGGGTTCACCTGCGTGCTCCCGGGCTGCTACCTGCCGCGAAGACGTCATCGCCGCCGTGCCTCGTCCAGGTATCTCCTTTCATGCCCGTGTCCTTGCAACCTTCCTCTCGGGCGTCGCCTTCGACCCTGTCGCCTTTCCATCGCTCTCCCAGCCCGGCGCTCTGTGGGTTTCCGCCCCGTTCGCCGCCGGGTGCTTCTCGCGCTCCGGGATAGCGCGTTTGCTAGAGTACTTCTTTTGCGCCCCCCACGAACGTTTGGTAGCCACGCGCGCTTCGCGCCTTGTCTTCCATGTCCACGTCGCGAGCCCCGCCATTGCCAGGTTCCTCGTCGAGGTTGGGCCGGGACTCATGGTTGCCATCAACCTCGGCTTGCATGCTTCCCTGCATGCTGCGCGCGGGCGAGTCTCCCACCAGCCCAGCCTTGATGGCCCCATTACTCCGTTCCGGATTGGTGGCCGGCGCCTGGCAATCAATTGCCCTGTCCCCCCCATCCCATCGCTCCCGCCCCTACTCCCCCTACCTCCGACACAGGGTGAGGTTCCGCCCTCTGATTCGCTGGAAACAAACCCCACACATGCTGCCGCCCCCCTGCTCCCCAAAACGCGCCATGCGCGGGCTTGCCCGTCCGCGACAATGCGTCGGTGGGGAGAGACCTGTCTAGCGTTCAATGCGCCGAGGTTGACACTCGCGCGGCGCCGGGCCCCGCTACGCCACCCACCGCCTTCATGGCTCCCCGGGGAGGGTGCAGCCCGTTCTTGGCTGCCGTTCTCTCCGTGCCCACACCTCCTCCTCAACCTAACCCTAAAAAGCCCCTCCCTCCCCTCTCGCTGGACGGCTGCTTTCGTTGCCTCTCCACGCGCCACTTTGTGAAGGACTGCAGGGATCCCGTTCGGTGCCGCCGGTGTCGGCTGTCCGGGCACCGCGCCGCCTCCCCTCGCTGCCCCATGGCTCCTCCGCGCCGTGCTGCTGCG
>NC_041392.1:171195029-171235445 GCF_002162155.2 Triticum dicoccoides
CACCCCGTATCCCCATGCCCGCATTGCCGCTCTCTCCCCCGTCGGAGGGCTCCCAACCCCGCGCCGTCTTGAGATCAGCGGCTCTAGCAACCGTGCATCTGCCTCCACTCCCGCGGGGAGTGATGCTCCGCCCTCCCCGCCATGCAACCGCGATGTGTTCCTCTCTGGGGTCATTCGCTCTCCACCACCCTCTCCTCTGGCCGCCTCCCCTGACATTGGCCATCCCGAGCCGGTGTTGGCCCTTGCGACCCCCTCCATGCAGCATGCTCACCCTGAGCTGCTTGCGGTTCGGGAGCGGGGCTCGTCGTCCAGTGGGTCGCGCCAATCCTCGCGCTCGCCATCCTCCCTCTCCTTGGGCAACTCGATCCCCTCCGCCGTAGCTGACTCCGAGCGTCCTGATGTGCTCGAGGTGTTTATGCCGGAGGGAGACTACGCCGCGGCCTAGAGGCTCGCGTGGTGAGCATAGAGCCCCCGAGAGCTTTCATCAACCCCACCACTGCGGTGCAAGCCGCCGTCATGGACCGCATCGGCCACTTGTTGTCTGAGGTGGTGCCTTCGTCGGTGGGCGCCATGTATCTCTGGTTCGCGTCTGTGGCGGATCGCGACGAGGCCCTGGCCATGCAGCCCTTCCCCCACGAAGGCGCGCGCATCGACCTGATCGCGGAAGAACTCTTCGACCGTGTGGCGCCGCGCCTCGACGTGTGCGCCGTCCTCGCCCCCACAGGCTTCCCCGCCGAGTTCATCAACCCGCGCGGCATCTCCGCCATGTTCTCTGGGTTTGGGAAGGTCCTTGAGATCGATCCACTCGTCCTGGCGGGCAGTGAGCTCGCCACCGTGCGTGCGATCGTCCTCCTAAAAAATCCTCGCGACGTCCCTTGTGATGTGTGGCCTCTGGGAGGGCGCTGGGGCGCTCGTGTTGTCTCGGTCCGACCCGTCCGGGCCTGGGCGCGCGCTGACTCCTTCACAGCCAACGGAGAGTACCTCCCGTTCTTCTACCCGCCACCACCGCCTTTCGCCCACAACCATGTCGTCTTTCCGGGTCAGCCGCTGGGGAGAGGGAGCGTGCAGCCCCGTGCTCCCTTCCACTCTGGAGGCGGGGGCGCGGAGGAGACGCTGGTCAACTCGACTTCGTGCTGCGCGTCCTCGGCGCGCCTCTCCTTCCAGCTTGGCTGCGGCGCGGCCCTCTACGGCTGGGAGGCGCGCACCCGCCTCCCCCCTCTCCTCCCCCGGCGGTGCTGCCCCCTTCGGGCTCGCCGTCCCGCTCCGTGTCCTCCTCGGTCGGGAGTGCCGGGTCCGGAATAACAATCGTCGACGTCACCAAGCAGCAGCTGGAGGGCCGTGACGGGCGCGCCGTTGGCGACGCCCCTGGGCCTCGCCGTAGCGCTCGGGTGGCCGGCTCCAAGCCTGCGGAGTACGTCAGCATGGAGGCGAAGGCGGTCAAGCTGCGTGCTCTCCGGGACGCGCTCTCCGGGTGCTCACCCCGCCTCAAATCCAAAGTCCTGAAGGACAAGATGCTCGATGGTGTGCACAAGCCCATGACGGCCAAGGCGGTGGCTGAGCTGCGCTGCGCCGCGTCCATCCGGGCTGTTCCGGCAGCCGACGATGCTGATGCCTAGTCTAATCTCTCCCTTTCTTTCGTCTAGCGCTGCATGCGCCTACCCTCGCTTAAGCTTACCTTCCTGTTGCCCGCTCGTGGCTGTGTGTAATTCCGCTCCTAGTTGGGCGTCTGGCCGTTTGTACCTCGGTGTGTGTTTGTGTAATGGATAATCTCTCCTTTGTTGATCTCTCTATTCTCTCTTGGAATGTTCAAGGGTTGGGGGACCCGGATAAGTGTGATATCGTGCGTAACCTTATAGCTTCCACTGATCCCGTCATCGCTTGCGTTTAGGAGACCAAGCTGGCCACCCTTCCCGCGTGCAAAGCCCGCTCGTTCCTCCCTGGGCGCCTTGCTTCGTTTGTCTCCAAGGATGCCGATGGGAGTCGGGGTGGCATCACCACCGCTTGGGATGCCCGCATGTTCTCCTTAGTCTCCTCCTTCGCTTCGGCTTTCACGCTGTCCACGTCCTTCTCCTCCACTACCACCCCGCTCTCTTTCACCGTAACGAACGTCTACGCGCCCTCGGATCATGCTCTCACTATGGAATTTGTAGAGGACCTCACCGCGGTCTCCTCGGATATTCCCGGGCCTTGGATTGCTATTGGGGATTTCAATCTGATTAGGGCTCCCCATGAGAAGAGTAACAATAACTTTGATGCTTCGAGGGCCGCTATCTTCAACTCTCTCATCAACTCCCTGGCCTTGCATGAGCTGGCCCTGACGGATCGCCGTTTCACATGGACGAACCGAAGGGATCCGCCGACTCTTGCCCGCCTAGACAGGGCCTTATTTGACAATGATTGGGGGGAGTCTTTCCCGGACTCAGCTCTTTCCTCACGTCCCCAGCCTACCTCTGATCACGTCCCCCTTGTTGTCACTGCGTCCACCCGAATTCCCAAACCGGCCCGCTTCTTCTTCGAGAACTCCTGGTTGCTCAACCCTCGCTTCCTCCCCACTACCATCCCTTCTTGGACAGGCGCGGCGCCCGGGCGCTGCGCGGCGGGGCGGCTCGCTGCATGTAAGAAGAAGTTTCGGTCTGCGGCCAAGGTTTGGAAACGACAACACAAATACATCCCCACCTATGATAATGATTGCAAATTTGTGGTTGACCTTCTGGATTTCTTGGAAGAGTTCAGATGTCTGTCTACAGATGAAGCGCTGCTGCGGAGTGATGCTCGTAGCTGCCTTGCCGCGTCCATCAGGAGGCAGAGTGCGCACTGGAAGCAGCGGGGGAAGTGCCGTGCGGTCCGAGAAGGCGATGAGAATACCAAGTTCTTCCACGCCAGTGCCTCCCAGCGCCGTCGCGGGAACTGGATCCGCGTGCTTGATGTTGATGGGCTGGAGGTGGTCGATCACCTTGGCAAGGCGGCTGCGCTGCGGGGCTTCTTTGCCAACCTTCTCGGGCGTTGCTGCCTCCCCAACTGGCGCTTCAACCTTGAGGCGCTGTACCAGGGTGTCCCAGGCGTCGACGGGGGCGCCCTTGTGAGCCCCTTCACTCTGGCCGAGATCAAGGAGGCGGCGGGGCTCCTCGACCGCTCGAGCGCCCCCGGCCCAGATGGCCTGGGGCCTGCCTTCTACCAAGCTGCGTGGGAGACGGTGTCGGTCGATCTGCTGCAGCTCTTCGACGCCTTCTTTGACGGCTCGGTGGATCTGGAGCCGATCAACCGGGCGTACATTGCCCTCCTGCCGAAAGGGAGTGGGGCGACCCCAACTCCAAGTTCATTCCGCCCCGTCTCCCTGCAGAACTACGATGTCAAGATCCTCTGCCGGGCGCTCACCACACGGTCGCAGCAGCAGATTGGGGGGGTGATCTACGTCGACCAGTCCGGATTCGTCTCCGGACGAAGCATCTCCGAGAACTTCGTCTATGCGACCGAAGTGGTGCAATGCTGCCGCGCGAGGAAAGCCCCCGCCCTCGTCCTCAAGCTGGACTTTGCTAAAGCCTTCGACTCTGTTAATTGGGCGTGCCTTCGTCGAGTCATGGAGGTGCGCGGCTTCCCTAAGAAATGGTGCGCGTGGGTGGACGCCATCCTCCATTCATCACGCTCCGTGGTGCTGCTCAAGGAGTGCCGGGGGCGTGGTTCCCCGTCAGGTGTGGGCTTCGCCAAGGAGACCCGATGTCGCCCTACCTCTTCCTCTTGGTGGCGGATGTCCTGCAACGGATGGTGCGGCGCGACCCCCTGCTCCAACACCCGGTGGTGGAGGGGGGAGCACCGATCGTGCTTCAATACGCCGATGACACACTTATCATCATCTGCGCATCGATGGAGGCGGCGGCGCGGCTACGACACATCCTGGACGACTTCGCCGCGGCCACCGGGCTAGGGATCAACTACGGCAAAAGCACCCTGGTGCCGATTCACGTCGCGGACGAGGTGGTGGCTGGGGCTGCGGGGGCCCTCTCCTGCTCTGTACAGGGGTTCCCGCAACCCTACTTGGGCCTGCCGTTGTCGTGGGACAAGCTGACGGCGGCCGACTTCGCGCCGATGATTGCTAAGGTCGATGCCTACCTGGCCGGGTGGCGGGCGCGCCTACTCTCCCCCGCCGGGCGCCTGGTCCTGATCAACGCGGTGCTGGACTCGCTCCCCACGTACGCCATGGCCGCCGTCGTCCTTCCTCCGGCCGTGGTTAAAGCCATGGATACGCTTCGCCGGGCATTCCTATGGGCGGCGGCCGACCGTGCCACGGGAGCCCAGTGCCTGATTGCATGGAGCCAGGTCTGCAGGGCGAAGTGCGAGGGGGGCTGGGGGTACGGGACCTTACCACCCAGAACATGTGCCTGCTGCTCAAGATGCTGCATCGTCTACACTCGTCGGAGTCGAGGTGGGCGTCGTGGGTTTGGGCGGAGCTGAATGGCCAATCCCTTCTTCACCCCGGTAGCTGTCGTCATGCCGGGGCGCATGGGCGCTCTCTACGCGGCATGCTGCCGCTCTACCGCGCCATGTCGCGAGTGCGTGTGCAGGATGGGCGGCGAACCTCCTTCTGGCTCGACTGGTGGCTGCCGTGCGGTCCTCTGAGTGTGGCCTTCCCCGCTCTATACTCGCACACCACGAGCGCCGAGGCCACTGTGTTCTACGTCTGGAACGGTGGGCTCGACTGCATCTTGGTCCCAAGACACACCCGGGCGGGTGCTCGGGAGCGATAAGCCATCCTTGCCATTCTCCCTGATGCACCTGTGGCGCCGGGCGTAGACGAGAGGATGCTGCCGCTTTGTGGGCGCCCCCGGTCGGGAGGGCTTGTCGCGCGCCGCGCTTACGCCCTCCTGCGCTATGGTGGGCGGCTCTCGCCTCATGCTGCGTTCGTCTGGGGGACGCGCGCGCCGTCGCGGGTGAAGTTCTTCTGCTGGCTGCTGGTCCATTGTCGAGTCAACACTCGGGATGCCCTTCTTCGGAAGACCATTGTTGATCGCGCGGGGGCCGGCTGCCCCGTCTGCTTGGCGGAGCTGGAAACCGCGGACCATCTGATGTTTGTCTGCCCGTTCGAGCGCGAGTTCTGGCGCGCCGTGGGGGGTGTGGTGATCACGGCCGGGGCGTCGGTAGAGCGACTCTTCGCCCTAGACGTAAGAGTTGCCGTAGGAGATGCCTCTCCCGACACCTTCATCCTCCTATGCTGCTGGCACCTATGGAAGCACCGGAACGGGGTGGTCTTCCAGGCTATGGTGCCATCTCTGGATCGGGTCCTAAGCTGCTGCCGAGAGGATGCTGTTCTCTGGCGAGAACGGCTACGTCCACGGGATCGTGCGGATGTTGATGCGTGGGTGCGTGCGTTGACGCGGTGATCTGATCTTAGCTTTGTTAGGTCTCCCCCACCCCACCCCAAGAGTGTGCTGCTGTTTGTAAAAATGAGGACCTCCCCCTAGTGGTGATTTGGCAATAAAATTCAGGTGAAGGGATCGCTATCCCTCCCCCGGTGACAGTTCAAAAAAAATTTACTACTATACTAGCTGTAAACCAGGGCGGTGCTAGTCATCGTGGGAACGCATGAAGATATTAATCCTTTGTCTTAAAATGCAAGATGTTTTTTGACACTATATTTTGAGATGGGGGAGTAGATATACACACTTAAATATTTTAAATATTGGACAAATCCAGTAATTCACCTATTAAATACTAGAATTGAAATCATTTAACATTTACTTACCAAATGGCAAAATGTCTGAGATTGGTTAGTTTGGAGAAGGACATAAGTAAATCATAGGCAAAATTCAACTTGGAGCGTACACTACATCATACATTCACGTGTCATGGTCAAAGTGTATGGAAAAAAAATGCATTCTTGTATATGTTTGCAAAGTAGCATAAATATATTGAAATATAATTTTGGCTTTCATGTGAACTTTTGCACTCTAGAATGTATTGAAGGAGCCTCATTATTTTACTTAACCCCATTAGGTAGAAAAATAAACAAAAAAATTGTTGATAATATAAAATAGTAGAGAAAAAAATGGTTTGCGCAGCAAGAACCTCAAAGATGAAAGAAAAAATAAACATAATTTATTAGCAGTCATTTGTTCATATTAACATTGCAAAGTAAATTTTCACCTATATATTATTAAAAAAACAATCAGGTAAAAACATTTGATCACGTGATGTTTAACACATGCACCACATTTAATGTCTTATGTTTTTGATTTACAAATGAGGAATTACAACCTTATTAGCAGGTACTATGATGACACCATCTTTACAAAACACCATGAATTATTAATTAAAAATCACGTAAACATTAGCCACGAAACAGGAGAATGGGCACAATAAGAAAAAATACTAGGTGATTCCACATGTTCATTTGTTAGTCATCTGAAGTATATCCAATATAAGAATATTTGTGTACGAAAAGTAAAGTAGACATTAGTTTGTACGAACATAATGAAGTAGACAAACTATTTACCCATAGCATATAGATACCCATA
Source organism: Triticum dicoccoides (assembly GCF_002162155.2). Lineage (NCBI taxonomy): Eukaryota > Viridiplantae > Streptophyta > Magnoliopsida > Poales > Poaceae > Triticum > Triticum dicoccoides. The sequence goes on from NC_041392.1 coordinate 171,201,539, forward strand.
GTCGATAAAACATGATGATTTAAAATGTTTAAATGATATATGGAAAATGTATTAGATAATTATAATCACTATATACTTATAAAATTCAAATTTTTCGACTCATTATTATAATTAAGTATCCACTCAAGGCATTTGCAAAAAAAATGAATCATCTATCAAAACAAACTTTGAAAGGGCTATCTCTGGAAACTAAATGTATTTAAGTACATTTGGAATGCAAAAAAAATTTATTAACCATTTTTTCTAACAAAATAGTACACCACATAGACATTATCTTGTGAGGGGATTCCCTTACTTTTTAGGACAGTTATCATAACAGAGCTACAAAGAAAATTTTCTGCGGGGAAATAGTAACATATGCATATCTGAGGGGACAAAATAAAAAAAATCCATCGAAGCCCTCCATTTTCTCTAATTCACACTTCATTACAAGGTTAACCCCCCCCCCCCTCTCTAGCACATAGAATATCTAGTTATACTCAAATCTTGAATCCATTGGCAAAATTTCCCGTTGTGCCCTTATCTGTGTGCAACCTCAAGCATGTGATCCACCTCGACTTTTCGCACAACAAACTCACTAAAATATTTCCCGGCATCGCTCTACGCGTGCTCCTGGCTTCAGTTCCTTGATCTCTCCCATGACACCTTATATGGAGCGCTTCCTCACGACATTAGCTGGCTATCACCATTTATGAAGAAGCTCAACTTATATAATAACAACTTTAGTGGTGTTGTGCTGTTGGTGATAGCTGAGTTTTCGGCGCTTCAGGAGCAGCTTCTTGACACAAATGGCTTCACCGCCTAGGTTCTAGAGGGGATCTGGCAAAACCAAAATCTTGAGATATTGTCCGAGAATGGGAATGGACTCACTAGAGGGGGCTACCTCATAACATCACAATGGTAAGTTTGGTGGAGATTGACCTGTCCTCCAACAAACTCAACAGCAACATATCCTAAGGATTGGGGACCCTCATGAAATTGACCAAGATTGCCCTACACTAGAACAGGTTCAGCGGAACTAACACCAGAAGCGTTGGGCTCTTGCTGAACCTACAATGGCTCCAGTTGTGGAACAATATACTCTCCCGGGTGAGCCACTGCCTAAACTTGGGAAGCACTTGCCGCTATCGAATTTTGAGGTCCCCAACAACAACTTGTTGGCTCACTCCCGGGGCATTTACGTGCCAATGGGGAACTCTTCAACATAGTAGTCTAGCAACAGCTTCTCTGACGAGCATCTGGAACTACCTGTCGCTGGACAACATCATGCTCTACAATAATAATCTCTTTGGGGAGTTCCTTTAAATATATGTGTGTTCATGTTGCTCATTCAATGCTAATATCAGACAACAAACTCACTAGCTATTGTACAATCTTGGACCATCTCATAGTAAGACTATAAACAATGGCGGGGCTATGTGTATATCACAATGGGGAGGGGGCATTGGGCCCCAACCTTGCAAAGAAGTGTGAAGCAGGGGGAAATTGGCAGGCTTCGATGGGATTTTTTGAAAAAAATTGGCTCCCTTAGATATGCATATTTTACTACTTCTCCCCACCAAACTTTCTCTCTAACTCCGTCAATGGCTATATTTAACATTCAAAGAGAACATAAACAACTAAAATATCATAGAACGTATAGTTGATACATTAAGGGTTTGTTTGGTTGCATTCTCATCTCAGCATAGTTGTTCCCTATTCGTGCATGCTCATCTCACCATCCCTCTTCATGCAGCTCCTAACGTATTTGTGTCAAGCTAGTGCAGACTCATGCATCCTTCATACACTCTACGAAACACCTGAAAGTGGGTTGAGAAGGGAACTTTTGGACTCATGCACCCTTCATACACCCTTCCAAACATACCCTAAAACTAAAGAGCGAAGACATACCGGTGGGATGCAATCCTCACGCCACTTGTTTACATATTCCAAATATAGTAGTAAGAAATAATTTTGTATATAAACCCTAAACCTTAAGTAATCATCTATTCCTAAAATAGATATAACCCACTACCTAGTTTTTTGTAAGTATGCAACCATGCCCCATATACACTTATGCATCTCAATTGCAAATTGTTACATTTTTCCTAAGCATGCAACCATGCCACATTAGTAACTCATGCATGTGACCCGTAAGTTCAAGGTTCACGTTTTTGATAGAAAATGGCATTATATTAACTATAACATGTATCGAGAACACTCTTACATTTGTTTTTGCATGGTTTAGTTTTCGTTGTTTTTCTAGCAGCTATTAATACAATTATTTTAACAATGTTCCCACAGTAACATGGGAATATCGTCTAGTAATCAAAAAAGCAATTATATATCCAACCATAGGTAGCCATTCAAAGCTAGCATTTACAATCATCAAAATTAGCTAGTAATTATCCATGGCTCGTGGTCAGTTCACAACAACCAGGGGTGTCATCGCCACCAAGGTCGATCAGGAAGAGTGATGCCCACATATGGAGGTGGATATGGATGGATCAAAGGTGGGGTCAGGCTTAGGTAATGGCCTCGGGCATTATCCTTCTGTCTGGACTGCATTGACGTCTACGACCTATTGAAGTCAACCCGGGGCACCTAGTGTCAAGGTTGAATCCGGAGGATCTTGGGTAGGGGGTCTTGAGCTGGTAATCTTGGCTAGATGGCAACAGGACAAAGAGGGACACAAGGTTTTTACACAAGTTCAGGCCCTCTCGAAGAGGTAAAACTCTACATCCCGATTCTGTTGTATTGATTGTGAATGGGGTACAAAGCACAAGATGATCTACCTCGAGATCATATGTGAATAACTCTAAACCTATGACCTAAACCCCTTGGATTATATATATAGGCACCGGGGATACCCAGGGTTACATATAGGTCGGTTGCATCAATGATCAAATGTGTCTTGAAGTATGTGCCTACTCTTCGGATGCTTCCATCTTGAGTACACCGTGGGGCATGCCAAACGTGGCCCACTTCTTGGTTGTCTAGGGGTCCTCAACCCAGCCCATGATTGGGGGCCAACACGATTAGCATCCCCTAATCCATGAATATTGGGGAACACTGTATTTTAAAAAAATTCCTACAATCACGCAAGATCTATCTAGGAGATGCATAGCAACAAGAGGGGAGAGTGTGTCTACGTAACCTCGTAGACCGAAAGCGGAAGCGTTAAGTAAAGCGGTTGATGTAGTCGAACGTCTTCGCGATCCAACCGATCAAGTACCGAACGCACGACACCTCCGCGATCTGCACACGTTCAGCTCGGTGACGTCCCTCGTACTCTTGATCCAACTGAGGCCGAGGGTGAGTTCCGTCAGCATGATGGCGCGTTGACGGTGATGATGAAGTTACCGACACAAGGCTTCACGTAAGCACTATGACAATATGACCGAGGTGGAAAACTATGGAGGGGGGCACCGCACACGGCTAAAGATCAACTTGTGTGTCTCTGGGGTGCCCCCCTCCCCCATATATAAAGGAGGGGGAGGAGGAGGGCCGGCCTCAAGGGGCGCGCCCAAGGGCGGGATTCCTACTCCTAGTAGGAGTAGGTTTCCCCCCTTTCCTAGTCCAAGTAGGAGAAGAAGGAAGAGGAAGAGGGAGAGAAGGAAAGGGGGGCCGCCCCCCAAACCCTAACCCATTTCAGATTGGGCTTGGGGGGCGCGCGCCTCCACCTGGCCGCCACCTCCTCTCTTCCACTAGGGCCCATGAAGGCCCATTAACCCCCCGAGGGTTTCTGTAACCCCCCGGTACTCAGGAAAATGCCCGAACCTATCCGAAACCTTTTCAGTGTCCAAACATAACCTTCCAATATATCAATCTTTATGTCTCGACCATTTCAAGACTCCTCATCATGTCTGTGATCTCATTCGGGACTCTGAACAATATTCGGTACATCAAGTCACATAACTCATAATACATATCATCATCAAACGTTAAGCGTGCGGACCCTATGGGTTCGAGAACTATGTAGACATGACCGAGACTCATCTCCGGTCAATAACCAATAGCGGAACCTGGATGCTCATATTGGTTCTGACATATTCTACGAAGATCTTTATGGGTCAAACCGCATAACAACATACTTTGTTCCCTTTGTCATCGGTACGTTACTTGCCCGAGATTTGATCGTCGGTATCATTATACCTAGTTCAATCTGGTCACCGGCAAGTCTCTTTACTCGTTCAGTAATGCATCATCCCGCAACTAACTCATTAGTCACATGCTACCTCTTGAGCTTGCGTTGGTTTTCCCCAAAGAGGAAGGGATGATGCAGCAAAGTAGCGTAAGTATTTCCCTCAGTTTTTGAGAACCAAGGTATCAATCCAGTAGGAGGCCACGCTCAAGTCCCTCGTACCTGCACAAAACAATAGCTACTCGCGACCAACGCGATTAGGGGTTGTCAATCCCTTCACAGTCACTTACGAGAGTGAGATCTGATAGATATAATATTTTTGGTATTTTTGGTATAAAGATGCAAAGTAAAAAGTAAAGGCAAAGTAAAAAAGAAAAACAAGATTAAAGTGATGGAGATTAATATGATGAGAATAGACTCGGGGGCCATAGGTTTCACTAGTGGCTTCTCTCAAGAGCATAAGTATTCTACGATGGGTGAAAAAATTACTGTTGAGCAATTGGCAGAATTGAGCATAGTTATGAGAATATCTAGGCATGATTATGTATATAGGCATCATGTCCGTGACAAGTATACCGAAACGATTCTGCATCTACTACTATTACCCCACTCATCGACCGCTATCCAGCATGCATTTAGAGTATTAAGTTAAAAACAGAGTAACGCCTTAAGCAAGATGACATGATGTAGAGAGATAAATTCATGCAATATGAAATAAACCCCATCTTGTTATCCTCGATGGCAACGATGCAATACGTTCCTTGCTGCCCCTTCTGTCACTGGGAAAGGACACCGCAAGATCGAACCCAAAGCTAAGCACTTCTCCCATGGCAAGAACTACCAATCTAGTTGGCCAAACCAAACGGATAATTCGAAGAGACTTGCAAAGATAACCAATCATACATAAAAGAATTCAGAGAAGATTCAAATATTATTCATAGATAGACTTGATCATAAACCCACAATTCATCGATCTCAACAAACACACCGCAAAAAGATGATTACATCGAATAGATCTCCACAAGAGAGGGGGAGAACTTTGTATTGAGATCCAAAAAGAGAGAAGAAGCCATCTAGCTACTAACTATGGACCCGAAGGTCTGAAGTAAACTACTCACACTTCATTGGAGAGGCTATGATGATGTAGAAGCCCTCCGTGATGACGGCCCTCTCCGGCGGAGCTCCGGAACAGGCCCCAAGATGGGATCTCGTGGATACAGAAAGTTGCGGCGGTGGAATTAGGTTTTTGGCTCCCCTTCTGATCGTTTGGGGGTACATAGGTATATATAGGAGGAAGGAGTACGTCGGTGGAGCTCCAAGGGGCCCACGAGGCAGGGCGCACGCCCTAGGGGGGGCGCCCCCCACCCTCGTGACGGCCTCTTTGACTCCTTGGAGTAGGGTCAAAGTCTCCTGGATCACGTTCGGTGAGAAAATCACGTTCCCGAAGGTTTTATTCCGTTTGGACTCCGTTTGATATTCCGTTTCTTCGAAACACTGAAATAGGCAAAAAAAAAAATAGCAATTCTAGGCTGGGCCTCCAGTTAATAGGTTAGTCCCAAAAACAATATAAAAGTGGAAAATAAAGCCCAATATAGTCCAAAACAGTAGATAATATAGCATGGAGCAATCAAAAATTATAGATACGTTCGAGACGTATCAGGCATCCCCAAGCTTAATTCATGCTCGTCCTCGAGTAGGTAAATGATAAAAAGAGAATTTTTGATGTGGAGTGCTACTTGGCATAATTTCAATGCAATTTTCTTAATTGTGATATGAATATTCAGATTCGAAAGATTCAAGACAAAAGTTTATATTGACATAAAAATAATAATACTTCAAGCATACTAACAAAGCAATTATGTCTTCTCAAAATAACATGGCCAAGGAAAGTTATCCCTACAAAATCATATAGTCTGGCTATGCTCTATCTTCACCACACAAAGTATTTAAATCATGCACAACCCCGATGACAAGCCAAGCAATTGTTTCATACTCTAACTTTTTCAAACTTTTTCAATCTTCATGCAATACATGAGCGTGAGCCATGGATATAGCACTATAGGTGGAATAGAATGGTGGTTGTGGAGAAGACAAAAAGGGAAGATAGTCTCACATCAACTAGGCATATCAACGGGCTACGGAGATGCCAATCAATAGATATCAATGTGAGTGAGTAGGGATTGCCATGCAACGGATGCACTAGAGCTATAAGTATATGAAAGCTCAAAAAGAAACTAAGTGGGTGTGCATCCAACTTGCTTGCTCATGAAGACCTAGGGCAATTTGAGGAAGCCCATCATTGGAATATACAAGTCAAGTTCTAAAATGTAAAATTCCCACTAGTATATGAAAGTGATAACATAGGAGACTCTCTATCATGAAGATCACGGTGCTACTTTGAAGCACAAGTGTGGTAAAAGGATAGTAACATTGTACCTTCTCTCTTTTTCTCTCATTTTTTTATTTGGGCCTTTCATCTTTTTTTATGGCCTCTTTTTTTATTTGGGCTTCTTTGGCCTCTTTTATTTATTTTTCGTCTGGAGTCTCATCCCGACTTATGGGGGAATCATAGTCTCCATCATTCTTTCCTCACTTGGACAATGCTCTAAAAATGATGATCATCACACTTTTATTTTTCTTACAACTCAACAATTGCAACTCGATTCTTAGAACAAAATATGACTCTATATGAATGCCTCCGGCGGTGTACCGGGATAAACAATATGACAATGATGAATGTGTCATGATAAACGGAATGGTGGAAAGTTGCATGGCAATATATCTCGGAATGGCTATGGAAATGCCATGATAGGTAGGTATGGTGGCTGTTTTGAGGAAGGTATATGGTGGGTGTATGATACCGGCAAAAAGTGCGCGGTATTAGAGAGGCTAGCAAAGGTGGAAGGGTGAGAGTGTGTATAATCCATGGACTCAACATTAGTCATAAAGAACTCATATACTTATTGCAAAAATCTAGAAGTTATCAAAGCAAAGTATTACGCGCATGCTCCTAGGGGGATAGATTGGTAGGAAAAGACCATCGCTCGTCCCCGACCGCCACTCATAAGGAAGACACTCAATAAATAAATCATGCTCCGACTTCATCACATAACGGTTCACCATACGTGCATGCTACGGGAATCACAAACTTTAACACAAGTATTCTTTAAATTCACAACTACTCAACTAGCATGACTCTAATATTATCACCTCCATACCTCAAAACAATTATCATGCTTTGATCTTTTCTTAGTATTCAACACACTCAAAAGAAAGCTTCACAAATCTTGAATACCAAGCATATTATTATTAAGCAAATTACCATTCTATTAAGAAACTCTCAAAATAATTTAAGTGAAGCATGAGAGATCAATAGTTTCTTTAAAACAAATCCACCACCGTGCTCTAAAAGATCTAAGTGAAGCACATAGAGCAAAATTATAACGCTCAAAAGATATAAGTGAAGCACATAGAGCAAAACTACATAGCTCAAAAGATATAAGTGAAGCACATAGAGCAAAACTACTTAGCTCAAAAAGATATAAGTGAAGCACATAGAGCATTCTATCAAATTTTAATTCATGTATGGCTCTCTCAAAAGGTGTGTGCAGCAAGGTTGATTGTGGCATACTAAAACACAAAGAAAAAAATAATACAAGACGCTCCAAGCAAAACACATATCATGTTGGTGAATAAAAATATAGCTCCAAGTAAATTACCGATGGAAGTGGACGAAAGAGGGGATGCCTTCCGGGGCATCCCCAAGCTTTGACTTTTTGGTGTCCTTGGATTATCTTGGGGGTGCCATGGGAATCCCCAAGCTTAGGCTCTTGCCACTCCTTGTTCCATAATCCATCACAAGAATTCACCCAAAACTTGAAAACTTCACAACACAAAACTTAAAGTAGAAAACTCGTGAGCTCCGTTAGCGAAAGAAAACAAAAGACCACTTCAAGGTACTGTAATGAACTCATCCTTTATTTATATTGGTGTTAAACCTACTGTATTCGAACTTCTCTATGGATTATAAACTATTTTACTAACCATAGATTCATCAAAATAAGCAAACAACACACGAAAAACAGAATCTGTCAAAAACAGAACAGTCTGTAGTAATCTGTAGCTAGCACAAGATATGGAACCCCAAAAATTCTAAAATAAATTTCTGGACGCGAGGAATTTATCTATTAATCATCTTAAAAAAGAATTAGCTAAATAGCACTCTTCAAATAAAAATAACATCAGTTCTCGTGAGCGCTAAAGTTTCTGTTTTTTACAGCAAGTTCAACAAGACTTTCCCCAAGTCTTCCCAACGGTTCTACTTGGCACAAACACTAATTAAACACAAAAAACACAACCAAAACAGAGGCTAGATAATTTATTTATTACTAAGAAGGAGCAAAAAGCAAGGAATAAAAATAAAATTGGGTTGCCTCCCAACAAGCGCTATCATTTAACGCCGCTTGCTAGGCATAAAAGCGAGGATAGATCTAGGTATTGCCATCTTTGGTAGGCAATCCATAAGTGGCTCTCATGATAGTTTCATATGGCAATTTTATTTTCTTTCTTGGAAAGTGTTCCATGCCCTTTTTTAATGGAAATTGAAATCTAATATTCCCTTCATATCAATAATCGCACCAACCGTTCTAAGGAAAGGTCTACCAGGAATAATAGGGCAAGAAGGATTGCGATCTATATCAAGAACAATGAAATATACGGGCACATAATTCCTATTTGCAACAATAAGAACATCATTAATCCTTCCCATAGGTTTCTTAATAGTAGAATCCGCAAGATGCAAGTTTAGAGAGCAATCATCAAAATTACGGAAATCTAGCAAATCACATAAAGTCTTGGGAATAGTGGAGACACTAGCACCCAAATCACACAAAGCATAAAACTCATGATCTTTAATTTTAATTTTAATAGTTGGTTCCCACTCATCATAGAGTTATCTAGGGATAGAAACTTTCAACTAAAGTTTTTCCTCATAAGATTGCATCAAGGCATCAACAATATGTTCGGTGAAGGCTTTATGTTGACTATAAGCATGTGGAGAATTTAGCACGGATTGCAACAAGGAAATACAATCAATTAAAGAGCAACTTTCATAATTAAATTCCTTGAAGTCCAATATAGTGGGTTTAGCAACATCTAGATTTTTATTTCTTTCAATCCCACTTTCATCAATTTCATCATAAAGATCTAAATACTTCAGATTTTTAGAATGCCTTCTAGGTAAAGGAAGATCATATTCAGTTTCACCAAGATTCATATTGCAAAACAAAGATTTAATAGGAGACACATCAATAACTTTTAGATCTTCATCTTGATTTTCCTAGGAATTGGAAGAACACGCTTTAATAAAAAGGCATCTTTGGAAGCACGCATCCTAGCGGTTCTTTCCTTGCACTCATCAATGGAAATTCTCATGGCTTTGAGAGACTCATTGATATCATGCTTAGGAGGAATAGATCTAAGCTTTAAAGAATCAATATCAAGAGAAATTCTATCAATGTTTCTAGCCAAATCATCAACTTTAAGCAATTTCTCTTCAAGCAAAGCATTAAATTTCTTTTGTGAATTCATAAACTCTTTAACACTATTCTCAAATTCAGAGGGAATGCATCTTATTATAATTTCCATAAGAGTTGTTGTAGGAATTCCCATAATTATTAGAAGGATTACTAGGATATGGCCTAGGATTAAAATTCCCTCTATAAGCGTTGTTACCAAAATTATTCCTACCAACAAAATCCACATCCATAGATTCATTGTTATTCTCAATCAAAGTAGACAAAGGCATATCATTAGGATCAGAAGAAACACTCTTAGTAGCAAATAATTTCATAAGTTCATCCATCTTTCCACTCAAAATATTGATTTCTTCTATCGCATGCACTTTTTTATTAGAAGATCTTTCAGTATGCCATTGAGAATAATTAACCATAATATTATCTAGGAGTTTAGTAGCATCTCCTAAAGTGATTTCCATAAAATTTGCCTCCTGCGGCCGAATCTAAGAGATTTCTAGAAGCAAAATTCAATCCGGCATAAAATTTTTGTATAATCATCCACAAATTCAAACCATGAGTAGGGCAATTACGTATCATTAATTTCATTCTCCCCCAAGCTTGTGCAACATGTTCATGATCAAGTTGCTTAAAGTTCATAATATCGTTTCTAAGAGAGATGATCTTAGCGGGAGGGAAATACTTAGAGATAAAAGCATCTTTGCACTTGTTCCAAGAATCAATACTATTTTAGGCAAAGACGAAAACCAAGCTTTAGCACGATCTCTAAGCGAAAAAGGAAATAGCTTCAATTTAACGACATCATTATCGACATCTTTTTTCTTTTGCAGATCACATAAATCAACGAAGCTATTTCAGATGAGTAGCGGCATCTTCACCAGGAAGGCCGGCGAATTGATCTTTCATAATAAGATTCAACAAAGCAGCATTGATTTCACAAGATTCAGTACTATCAAGAGAAGCAATCGGAGTGCTAAGGAAATCATTATTATTGGTATTGGTGAAGTCACACAATTTGGTAGTATCTTGAGCCATCGCGACAAACAAGAAAACTAGCACACGAGCAAACAAGAGCAAACGGGCAAAAGAGGCAAAGAGAGAGGGAGGATAGAGAGAGAGAGGGGGCGAATAAAATGGCAAGGGTGAAGTGGGGGAGAGGAAAACGAGAGGCAAATGGCAAATAATGTAATGCGAGAGATAGGGATTGTGATGGGTACTTGGTATGTTGACTTTTTGCATAGACTCCCCGGCAACGGCTCCAGAAATCCTTCTTGCTACCTCTAGAGCTTGCGTTGGTTTTCCCCGAAGAGGAAGGTATGATGCAGCAAAGTAGCGTAAGTATTTCCCTCAGTTTTTCAGAACCAAGGTATCAATCCAGTAGGAGGCCACTCTCAAGTCCCTCGGACTTGCACAAAACGATAGCTACTCGCAACCAACGCGATTAGGGGTTGTCAATCCCTTCACGGTCACTTACGAGAGTGAGATCTGATAGATATAATATTTTTGGTATTTTTGGTATAAAGATGCAAAGTAAAAAGTGAAGGCAAAGTAAAAAAGAAAAACAAGATTAGAGTGATGGAGATTAATATGATGAGAATAGACCCGGGGGCCATAGGTTTCACTAGTGGCTTCTCTCAAGAGCATAAGTATTCTATGATGTGTGAACAAATTACTGTTGAGCAATTGAGAGAATTGAGCATATTTATGAGAATATCTAGGCATGATCATGTATATAGGCATCACTTCCGTGACAAGTAGACCAAAACGATTATGCATCTACTACTATTACTCCACTCATCGACCGCTATCCAGCATGCATCTAGAGTATTAAGTTAAAAATAGAGTAACACCTTAAGCAAGATGACATGATGTAGAGAGATAAATTCATGCAATATGAAATAAACCCCATCTTGTTATCCTCAATGGCAATGATGCAATACGTGCCTTGCTGCCCCTTCTGTCACTGGGGAAGGACACCGCAAGATCGAACCCAAAGCTAAGCACTTCTCCCATGGCAAGAACTACCAATCTAGTTGGCCAAGCTGTCATGGTTTTGTCACGGCTGATGTCCTAGAGAAAGGACTTAGTCGTGGAGCCATCGCGACGGGGTAGCTTGAAGGGGTTAAAGAGGACACAGGGACGCAAGAGAGTTTATACTAGTTCGGCCCCTTCGATGAAGGTAAAAGCCTATGTCTAGTTGTGATGGAATTGATGGGGTTTCGATGACCAGGGAGCAAACAAGCTTCGCCTATGTCTCGAGTTGGTGTCTGTTGTCCTTGAATCGCCGCCGGGTCGTCCCCTTATATACACGGGTGATGCCCGTCGGTTCACAGAGTCCCAATACCGGCTCATAGATATGTCCGGTTTGGTCTCTACTTATTCCTAACTTACAATACAAGTTAAATACCAACGCCGGTTTACGGCTACAGGCCTTGAAACGACTATGGACCTTGAGCCCTCATCTGCCTTCTTGGGCTTTAACATACTTAACTACTGACAAAGTTAACCCGGCCCAGATAGGCCGGTTTACGCCCAGTAGTGATATCCCCAACATTAGGCCCCAGATTGATTTGAACATGTTCATGTCAATCCTTTAGCAAAAATCTTCATCTTCAATATCTTCTTGTAGTTTGTTGAACCGCCGTGATGTCATCTTCTCTGGTCATTGTAAACCGGCGTGACGTCACCTGTTATAAAAGACCTTAATAGGTCTATGACAATTAAGGCAGCATCTTCGTTTCCAAACCCACGGTCCCTTGATTTTCGCGCCTGACTCCTGTCCCTTGCCTTATAAATAGGACCGAAGGGTCATTTCTTTTTCCCATCCGTGCCCTTGTGCTTCATCTTCCTCGTGTCGCCCAGTTTCGGAGCTCCGCCGCCACCGTCAACCTCTGCATCAACCTTGGCCGCTGCATCAACCTGGGCGCACCAGAGCACCGCCGCAACCTTCCGCGTCTTTCTCATCTCCAGTAAGTCTTCTGTTCTTTTCAACACAGATCTGCTCTAGGGTTTCATGTTCTTCTAGTGTTCATCGCCTGTTTCGTGTTCATACGATAACTCCTAGATGCATCTGTGAATCCTTACTCTGTGTAGCGGTAGCTTTTAGCATCCGCCTTCAGTTTCATGCCTCAAGACCATAGATCTATATGTATCTCTGCCCATTGATTCAGTACTGTTCTTTTTTGAACCTTGAATATTTTCCTTATTTTCTGAACTTGCTTCAGATCCGTCGCTGTAGAGAAGTCTTATGAAATCTGTTTCTGTAAACTTACTCATCTGCTTCAATGTTTAGACCAGGTGGTTTAACTTTGTAGAAAAAATTGCTAAACCGGTATATACCATTAGTCCCCTTGTTGAACCGCCAGATGTTGTTGCTTCATAAAACTATGGTTTAGATAGATCTGTCTCCGGTTTAACATTGCACATACCAATGTACCTTAATCAATGCATTTTTGAACCAAGATCATCTACCTTGTAGATTTCATCATGGCCAAGCAAGTATATGAGTGCAACTGGGTTCCTTCTCGTGTCACAGAGGCTCAACTGGACGATTTAGTCCTGATCGGCGCCTTAGGCAGCAAAGATACCATCCATTGGAGGGCTCCTGGCAAAGAATGCCCTCCCACACCTCAAGAAGGAGAGGTCATCCTTTTCGTAGATCACTTAGCCCGGGGCTTTAAGCCGCCCGGTTCTAAATTTTACCGGGACGTTTTAGCCGATTTTCAACTCCACCCACAAGACACTGGTCCCAACTCTGTTACAAACATGTGTCACTTCCAAGTGCTCTGTGAGGCGTTCTTTCAAGAGGAGCCCACAGTGGATTTGTTCAGAGACTGTTTCCATCTAAACCGCCGTACTGAGTTTTTTGATGGTTCCAATACGGAATTGGGCGGTGTGGCGATTCAAAAAAGGAAAGAGGTCACATACCCTCATGCCAAGCTGCATAGCCACCCCAAAGAGTGGAATCAAACATGGTTCTATTGCAAAGACACCTCCCCTGCTGGTGAAAATCCTTTGCCTGGCTTTCGTCCGGAGCGGCTTAGCAATACACACCCCTTTCCGCAAAGGTTGACTGCCAAAGAGAGAAGCAAATACGCTCCTCAACTGTCCAAGCTCAGAGCCTTTATGGCCAACGGTTTAACAGGGGTTGATCTCGCTCGCTGTTGGATATCATGGAGCATACTACCCCTTAGTCAGCGCTCCAGTTTGATGTGCGAGTATACTGGCAGTGTTGATGACCCACTGCGACATGCCAACATCCAGCTCACCGATGAGGAAATCACAGAGGCTGTGAATAAGATGCTGAATGAACCGGAACACATCTGTGCTAAAACCGGCCTGCTTCCCTTCTGTGCCACCAACAAACCGCCAGCTGTAAGAGTTTGATTTTTCTTTTTGCTGAATCTGTTATTGATATATCTGGTCATTGTTTAATATCAGTGTCTGTGTAACCAGGGCAATGATCCGTTTTGGAGCAAGAAACTGCCGCAGGAGAAACCAGAAAAACCAGACAACACTGCCCACAGGAAAAGAACCACTGCATCCTCTAATCCGGCCCCTGATGATGATGTGGATAATCCGGACCTTGAGGTAGGGCTTGACTCACTTGGCTTATTTTTCATGCGTCTTATTGATGATGATATTTGTCACGATGATGCCGAAGCCAGCCATGCTGATGCTGCAGAGGTAATTATTCTCTCTTCCGATTCAGAACCTTTGCCTTCACTAAAAATCCGTCAGGCAAACCGGAAAGTTAAAATTTCTCATCCTCTTGCTTATTTGGATCCCAAATTTCTTATGAAGACCCAACAGCACGAAGCTCGTCGCACAACCCGGCACAGCGGCCAGGTAGTTACCTCCGTCGGTTTACCGAACAGTCCGGTTCGGAAACGCTGTTCAGAGATCTCTAATTTGCTTGTCAGTGCTTGTCCTAAAGCGGGCTTCTTTCGTCAACCTCTTAATCCATCTGACTCCGATTACCAGGTTACTTCCCACTCATCCTCTGGCGAGTCATCGGCTACTCAGCTGCCGCCGCTCAAAACGGTGCTTGGGTAAGTTATACTTATCATAATATTTGCAGTACATCACCTTGGAACATATGTTGTATTTGATTTTGTTATTCCTTTCAGGGCCAAGCCTACGCCAAGCAAGAAGGCTCGCCTGGACAAAGCGACCGAAGAGGATGCCGTCCTTGAACCGGGCAAAACACCAGATCTTGAAGCGGCTATTCCTGAGGATATACCCAATGATCCACCGCAACAAGACGATGATCTTATTGCTGAAGAGAGACCTATTAATACCTCAAGTCCTGTCAATCATCCCACAAGCTCCATCCGGATTGCGAAATCCATCGGTCCGACAAAGCCTACTGACAAGCCAACAGCCCCAGTGCAAACCGGCGATGCCAAGGATGATGAGGTTGTCATTACTGGCATTGGCCATACAGAGCCAAGCAATCCTGTCGCTTTGTCCAAACATACTGCCAAGGAAGAATTTGCTGCCTTTGGCAAAGGCAAGTGAAATGCTGATCTGGCGACTTACGCTGCTCTGAACGCCCAAGATATCCATTCCGGCTACCTGAACCAGCTGTATACCAGTCGTGACTATGAAGCCGGTCTGGTTAACATGATGAAAGATAAATATGAGGTAACTTCCATATGCTCTTTCCTGCTTGTATATTTCAATTCTTGTTGACGCTCCTAGCCCCCGAGGGCCAGTTTGTAATCTTCTTTCAAACCAGAACTTACTAATATAAATCTTAATGCTGTGAAATTCGCTGATGTAGTCCCGAAGGGCCGGTTCAACTTAGCGTAGTTAAACCGGGACTTTAAGTAATTGAGATCTCCGCATCAGAATCAAACCGAGCAAATAGCCATTAGCCCCCAAGTGCCAAGTTGAATACTTGTATTGATCTTGGGACTTTGTAAGCAATTGAAAGATGAAGATCGAATATGCATTAGCCCCCAAGTGCCAAGTGCATAACTTGTTATGTGGTTGGTACTTCAATCCTTGTACCATTTTGCTGAATCATATAACTGTCTGCATGCAGGCTGAGCTGAAGACGAAAGAAATCCAAGTCGCCGATCTCCAAGAAAATCTGAAATCCCAACAAGCTGAAACCTCCAAAGGAAAAGAGGAATTAACCAGCGCTTTAAGCGCCATGGAACAGCTTAAGGAGAGCTTCAAGAAGAAGCGGGCGGATTGGGCCACTGAAAAATCCGCTTTAATCAAACGAGCAGAAGATGTCGAGGCTGCACTAAAACCGGTGGCGGATGAACTGACCAGCATAAAGCGGCACGTGCATGCCATGACCACTGCTATCTTTGGTAAGCCGGTTTGACTTCTGAGTTGATTCTACCATCTTACAGAGCTGCCGGTTTGTTAACCCTTTATGATATTTCAGGGACACGCATTGGTCACTTGGGGTCAGATGTGCGGAAGAAGTTGAAAGCCGCCTATACGTCGATCGAACAACTGTACACTGGTGCACAGTGTATCATCTGTACTGCATCCCACAACAAACCGGCGCCTACTTTGATTCAGGACACTCTGACGAAACTGTCGGTGCTTCCTGCCCGGGTTGAAGAGCTGAAGAAATCTGCTGCTCGAACCGGCGCGATCAATGCCTTAATCCGGGCAAAAGCTTGGGTGCCGGATTTTGATCCTATTGAAGCGGCTCAGGGCTATCCCAGCTTGAAGGAAGACGGGTCAGAGCTTAGTGAAGCGGATCTACGAGCAATAAACCAGGAGGTGCGTGCGCTAGCTTGTCAATTGGCTGAAGAAGCAGACTTATCTCATTATCAAGCCCACTATAACAATCAAAACAAGCGAGTAGCTGCACCAATTCATGAAGCGGAAAATCTTTTCCCTCCAATCCGTAAGCATACTTACGCTCCTGATATTGAACCGTCGTTGCTGATCCATGATGAAGCTGTTTTTCAAGCATTAATGGGAATCGACTGGACAACTGTTGATTTCCAGCCGCTGGGTAGAGAAACTGAAGTTGAAGCGGCGCGGGATGACCCACAACCACCAGGCCAGGATGGTGACCAAGCTTGAACCGGCAGCCGGTTTAAACTGCTTCTCTTTTGAAAAACAATGATCTTGTTTTGGGCACCGTGTTGCCTTGTAATAGGCTAGCTGATACTCTTGATCTTAATATGCCTGTGTGCATAACCACTTCAACTTGTGCTTTCTTTGGGTTATGAACTTTCCAAAGTATTTTCTGCAACATAAAAATCTTAAAGTGCCACCGTGGTTGTACCGTCAGGCGGAGTATGATGTCTGCATATATAAAATCAAAACATCTGAAATTTAAGCATATGATCAAATCTTTGAGATACATAATACCTGCCATCGTTGGGCATGAAGCTGGCTTAGCCAATCTTGAAACGGAGATTTCATAAACCCACACTGTTGGAGGAGATAGCAGCTCCTGTATATATATATAATGTCGGTTTACCATGTAAACCGTGCCGGGTTATAGTAAAACACCGTGTTACTCCGTAATAGGATGTTAACAAAAAAATCAAACCGGGCAAATAGTCTCCGGATTAAAAATGAACCGTGTTCCGTCGATTGACAGTGTGAACCGGTTTTAAAATGTTGTCGGTTTAGAAAACGCAACAAAAAGAAAGAAATATCTATCAAAGAAAATTGTGAAGCAAAGGCAATGATAAAACCATTTGCAAAAAGAGGCTTATTTGAGCCGATCAGATGGCGTTACCATGGTCGGACATGACCAAGCTCCCGATAGGTGTAGCTATGGTTCAAGTCAGCCAGGTCCCCAAATGAAACCGTGGCATGTATGACGATCAAGTGGCATGGCAATGGTTCGGGTTCGACCAAGCCCCCAAGTGATTCTGTGGCCTTAGGCCGATCAAGAGGCGTGACTGGTTCAGACATGACCAAGTCCCCAAGTGATCTGGTGGCTCTCGCCTATCAAGAGGTGTTGCATTGGTTCGGACACGACCAAGCCCCCAAGTGATATAACATAATGCTTTTTGAGAAGCTAACTCAAGGGGTAAACCGGAGGCCGCTTTAGAACAACTCCGTGTAACCACACATGATGTAAAAGGATAGATACCCCGCTTTAGCTGAGGTTCTAGTTTTATTATGTTTAATCATAATATATACGTCGTCGTAATATGTACACAAGTAGAGCCAATGGCTCAGGTATAGTAAGGCCGAAGATGAGCTATGTTCCACGGCCTGTTGGTCTCCTCCTCTGTTGTACGTGAGTCTTTATGCTCTCAAATATCGATCAGATAGTATGACCCGTTGTGCAGATTCTTGCTGACCAAGAAAGGTCCCTCCCAAGGTGGGGATAGCTTATGCATATCAGTGTGATCTTGGATGAGCCGAAGCACCAAATCTCCTTCCTGAAAGGTTCTGGTTCTGACTCGGCGACTATGATAACGACGAAGATCCTGTTGGTAAATCGCCGAGCGGGCAGCTGCTATGTCACGTTCTTCATCCAACAGGTCCAAAGCGTCTTGACGTACTGTCTCATTGTCCGCTTCCATATAAGCCGCCACACGGGGTGAATCATGACGAATATCACTGGGGAGAACCGCTTCCGCTCCGTAAACCATGAAGAACGGTGTGTATCCTGTTGATCTGTTGGGTGTAGTATTGATACACCATAACACAGATGGTAACTCTTCTACCCAACAACCCGGCGTTCTCTACAAAGGAACCATAAGTCGGGGCTTGATGCCTCTCAAGATCTCTTGATTAGCCCTTTATGCTTGACCATTGGACTGTGGGTGTGCCACCGATGAAATGCCGAGCCGGATGTGCTCCCGTTCGCAGAACTCCTTCATGGCACCTTTGGATAAATTTGTACCATTATCTGTGATGATACTGTGTGGAAAGCCAAACCGGAAAATCACTTTTTTGATGAACTGAACCACCGTGGCGCCAACTGTCATGGTTTTGTCACGGTAGATGTCCTAGAGAAAGGACTTAGTCGTGGAGCCATCGCGACGGGGTAGCTTGAAGGGGTTAAAGCGGACACAGGGATGCAAGAGAGTTTATACTAGTTCGGCCCCTTCGATGAAGGTAAAAGCCTACATCTAGTTGTGATGGAATTGATGGGGTTTCGATGACCAGGGAGAAAACAAGCTTCGCCTATGTCTCGAGTTGTTGTCTGTTGTCCTTGAACCGCCGCCGGGTCGTCCCCTTATATACACGGGTGACGGCCGTTGGTTCACAGAGTCCCAATACCGGCTCATAGATGTGTCCGGTTTGGTCTCTACTTATTCCTAACTTACAATACAAGTTAAATACCAACGCCGGTTTACGGCTACAGGCCTTGAACCGACTATGGGCCTTGAGCCCTCATCTGCCTTCTTGGGCTTTAACATACTTAACTACTGACGAAGTTAACCCGGCCCAGATAGGGGTTTACGCCCAGTAGTGATATCCCCAACACAAACCAAACGGATAATTCAAAGAGACTTGCAAAGATAACCAATCATACATAAAAGAATTCAGAGAAGATTCAAATATTATTCATAGATAGACTTGATCATAAACCCACAATTCATCGATCTCAACATACAGACCGCAAAAAGAAGATTACATCGAATAGATCTCCACAAGAGAGGGGGAGAACTTTGTATTGAGATCCAAAAAGAGAGAAGAAGCCATCTAGCTACTAACTATGGAACCAAAGGTCTGAAGTAAACTACTCACACTTCATCAGAGACGCTATGATGATGTAGAAGCCCTCCGTGATGACGGTCCTCTCCGGCAGAGCTCCGGAATAGGCCCCAATATGGGATCTCGTGGATACAGAAAGTTGCGGCGGTGGGATTAGGTTTTTGGCTCCCCTTCTGATCGTTTGGGGGTACGTAGGTATATATAGGAGGAAGGAGTACGTCGGTGGAGCTCCGAGGGGCCCACGAGGCAGGGGGCGCGCCCTAGGGGGGGGCGCCCCCACCCTCGTGACCGCCTCTTTGACTCCTTGGAGTAGGGTCAAAGTCTCCTGGATCACGTTCGGTGAGAAAATCACGTTCCAGAAGGTTTTATTCCGTTTGGACTCCGTTTGATATTCCGTTTCTTCAAAACACTAAAATAGGCAAAAAAAACAGCAATTTTGGACTGGGCCTCCGATTAATAGGTTAGTCCCAAAAAATAATATAAAAGTGGAAAATAAATCCCAATATAGTCCAAAACAGTAGATAATATAGCATGGAGCAATAAAAAATTATAGATACGTTGGAGACATATCATCACATTGCTTGCAAGGCTTATAGTGATGTGCATTACCGAGAGGGCCCAGAGATACCTCTCTGATACACGGAGTGACAAATCCTAATCTCGATCTATGCCAACTCAACAAACACCTTCGGAGACACCTGTAGAGAATCTTTATAATCACCCAGTTACGTTGTGGCGTTTGATGGCACACAAGGTGTTCCTCCCGTATTCGGGAGTTGCATAATCTCATAGTTAGAGGAACATGTATAAGTCATGAAGAAAGCAATAGAAATAAAACTAAACGATCATAATGCTAAGCTAATGGATGGGTCTTGTCCATCACATCATTCTCTAATGATGTGATCCCGTTTCATCAAATGACAACACATGTCTATGGTCAGGAAACACAACCATCTTTGATAAACAAGCTAGTCAAGTAGAGGCATACTAGGGACACACTGTTTGTCTATGTATTCACACATGTACTAAGTTTCCGGTTAATACAATTCTAGCATGAATAATAAACATTTATCATGATATACAGAAATATAAATAACAACTTTATTATTGCCTCTAGGGCATATTTCCTTCAGTCTCCCACTTGCACTAGAGTCAATAATCTAGTTCACATCGTCATGTGATTTAACTCCAATAGTGCACATCTCTATGTGATTAGTACATATCGCCATGTGACTAACACGGAAAGGATTTACTAGAGTCAATAATCTAGTTCACATCGCTATGTGATTAACACCCAAAGAGTACTGA
Organism: Triticum dicoccoides; assembly: GCF_002162155.2. Lineage (NCBI taxonomy): Eukaryota > Viridiplantae > Streptophyta > Magnoliopsida > Poales > Poaceae > Triticum > Triticum dicoccoides. The sequence goes on from NC_041392.1 coordinate 171,222,170, forward strand.
GGTGTGATCTTGTTTTGCTTGTGAGAGAAGTTTAGTCCACGGGTCTGTCATATTCAGAGCCGTATGTATTTTTGCAAATTTTCTATGTCTACAATGATCTGCATAGAGCTACTCTAGCTAATTGCACCCACTTTCAATATGTATCTAGATTGTGACTCAGAGTCATCCAGATCGGTGTAAAAAGCTTGCATCGATGTCACTCTTTACGACAGACTCTTTATCACCTCCATAACCGAGAAATATTTCCTTAGTCCTCTTAGGTAACTAAGCATAACTTTGACAGTTGTCCAGTGATCCAGTCCTGGATCACTATCGTACCCCCTTGCCAAACTCATGGCAAGGTACACAATAGGTCTGGGACACAGTATAGCATACTTTAAAGAACCTATGGCTGAGGCATAGGGAATGACTTTCATTCTCTTTTTCTATTTTCTACCATGGTCTTGTTTTGAGTCTTACTCAACTTTACACCTTGCAATACAGGAAAGAACTCCTTCTTTGACTGTTCCATTTTTGAACTACTTCAAAATCTTGTCAAGGTATGTACTCATTGAAAAAAAAATCTTATGAAGCGTCTTGATCTATCTCTATAGATCTTGATGCCCAATATGTCAGTAGCTTCACTGAAGTCTTTCTTTGAAAAGACTCCTTTATGCTTTCCAAAAAATTCTACATCATTTCTGATCAATAATATGTCATCCACATGTACTTATTAGAAAGGTTGTAGTGCTCCCACTCACTTTCTTGTAAAATACATGCTTCACTGCAAGTCTGTATAAAACTATATGCTTTGATCAACTCATCAAAGCGTATATTCCAACTCTGAGATGCTTGCACCAGTCCATAAATGAATCGGCGGAGCTTGCACATTTTGTTAGCACCTTTAGGATCGACAAAACCTTCTGGTGGCATCATATAAAAATCTTCCTTAAGAAACCCCTTAAGGAATGCATTTTTGACATCCATTTGCTAGATTTCATAAAATGTGGCAATTGCTAACATGATTCAGACAGACTTAAGCATCGAGACGAGTGAGAAAATCTCATCGTAGTCAACACCTTGAATTTGTCAAAAACCTTTTTCGACAGGTCTAGCTTTGTACATAGTAACACTACTATCAGCGTCCGTCTTCCCCTTGAAGATTCATTTATTCTTTATGGTTTGCCGATCATCGAGCAAGTCAACCAAAGTTCATACTTTGTTCTCATACATGGATCCTATGTCAGATTTCATGGCCTCAAGCCATTTCGCGGAATCTGGGCTCCTCATCGCTTCCTCATAGTTCGTAGGTTCGTCATGGTGTAGTAACATGACTTCCAGAACTGGATTACCGTACCACTCTGGTGCGGAACGTACTCTGGTTGACCTGTGAGGTTCGGTAGTAACTTGATCCGAAGTTTCATGATCATCATCATTAACTTCCTCACTAGTTGGTGTAGGCTTCACTGGAACAGATTTCAGTGATGAACTAGTTTCTAATTCGGGAGAAGGTACAATTACCTCATCAAGTTCTACTTTCCTCCCACTCACTTCTTTCAAGAGAAACTCCTTCTCTAGAAAGGACCCATTCGTAGCAAAGAATATCTTGCCTTCGGATATGTGATAGAAGGTGTAACCAACAGTCTCCTTTGGGTATCCTATGAAGACACATTTCTCTGATTTGGACTCGAGCTTATCAGGTTGAAGCTTTTTCACATAAGCATCGCAGCCCCAAACTTTAAGAAACGACAGCTTAGGTTTCTTGCCAAACCACAGTTCATATGGTGTCGTCTCAACGGATTTAGATGGTGCCCTATTTAATGTGAATGCAGTTGTCTCTAATGCATAACCCCAAAATGATAGTGGTAAATCGGTAAGAGACATCATAGATTGCACCATATCTAATAAAGTACGGTTACGATGTTCGAACACACAATTACGCTGTGGTGTTCCAGGTGGCGTGAGTTGTGAAACGATTCCACATTATTTCAAATGAAGACCAAACTCGTAACTCAAATATTCGTCTCCGCAATCAGATCGTAGAAACTTTATTTTCTGGTTATGATGATTTTCCACTTCACTCTGAAATTCTTTGAACTTTTCAAATGTTTCAGACTTGTGTTTCATTAAGTAGATATACACATATCTGCTCCAATCATCCGTGAAGGTCAGAAAATAACGATACCCGCCGCGAGCCCTAATTGGACAGTATACATTGGTATGTATTATTTCCAATAAGTCAGTGGTTCGCTCCATTGTTCCGGAGAACAGAGTCTTAGTCATCTTACCCATGACGCATGGTTCGCAAGCATCAAATGATTCATAATCAAGTGATTCCAAAAATCCATCCGAATGGAGTTTCTTCATGTGCTTTATAGCAATATGAACTAAATGGCAGTGCCACAAATATGTTGCACTATCATTATCAACTTTGCATCTTTTGGCATCAATATAATGAATATGTGTATCATTACGATCGAGATTCAATAAACCATTTATATCAAGTGTATGACCATAGAAGGTTTTGTTCATGTAAACAGAACAACAATTATTCTTTGACTTAAATGAATAACCGTATTGCAATAAACATGATCCAATCATATTCATGCTCAACGCAAACACAAAATAACATTTATTTTGGTCCAACACTAATCTCAAAAGTATAGGGAGTGTATGATGATGATCATATCAATCTTGGAACCACTTCCAACACACATCGTCACTTCATTCTTAACTAGTCTATGTTCATTCTGCAACTCCTGTTTTGAGTTACTAATCCTAGCAACTGAACCGGTATCAAATACCCTAGGGTTACTATGAACACTAGTAAAGTACACATCAATAACATGTATATCAAATATACCTTTGTTCACTTTGCCATCCTTCTTATCCACCAAGTATTTGGGGTAGTTCCGCTTCCAGTGACCATTCCCTTTGCAGTAGAAGCACTCAGTTTCAGGCTTAGGTTCAGCTTTGGGCTTCTTCACGGGAGTGGCAACATGCTTGCCATTATTCTTGATGTTCCCTTTCTTTCCTTTTGCCCTTTTCTTGAAACTAGTGGTCTTGTTAACCATCAACACTTGATGCTCTTTCTTGATTCCTACCTTCGTCGATTTCAACATCGCGAATAGCTCGGGAATCATTTTTGTCATCCCTTGCATATTGTAGTTCATCACGAAGTTCTAGTAACTTGGTGATAGTGACTAGAGAACTCTGTAATCACTATCTTATCTGGAAGATTAACTCCCACTTTATTCAAGTGATTGTAGTACCCAGACATTCTGAGCACATGCTCACTAATTGAGCTATTCTCCTCCATCTTGTAGGCAAAGTACTTGTCAGAGGTCTTATACCTCTTAACACAGGCATGAGACTGAAATACCAATTTCATCTCTTGGAACATCTCATATGCTCCGTGGCATTCAAAATGTATTTGAAGTCCCACTTCTAAGCCGTAAAGCATGGTGCACTTAAACTATCAAGTAGTTATCATACCGAGCTTTGTCAAACGTTCATAACGTCTGCATCTGCTTCTGCAATAGGTCTGTCACCTAGCGGTGCATCAAGGACATAATTATTCTGTGCAGCAATGAGGATAATCCTCAGATCACGGACCAGGTCCGTATCACTGCTACTATCATCTTTCAACTTATTTTCTCTAGGAACATATCAAAAATTAAACAGGGAGCTATACGCGAGCTATTGATCTACAACATAGATATGCAAAATCTATCAAGTACTAAGTTCATGATAAATTAAAGTTCAATTAATCATATTACTTATGAACTCCCACTTAGATAGACAACCCTCTAGTCATCTAAATGATCACGTGATCCAAATCACCTAAACCATGTCTGATCATCACGTGAGATGGAGTAGTTTTCAATGGTGAACATCTCTATGTTGATCATATCTGTTGGAAATATGCCCTAGAGGCAATAATAAATTGGTTATTATTATATTTCATTGTTCATGATAACCGTTTATTATCCATGCTAGAATTGTATTGATAGGAAACTCAGATACATGTGTGGATACATAGACAACACCATGTCCCTAGTAAGCCTCTAGTTGACTAGCTCGTTGATCAATAAGATGGTTACGGTTTCCTGGCCATGGACATTGGATGTCGTTGATAACGGGATCACATCATTAGGAGAATGATGTGATGGACAAGACCCAATCCTAAGCCTAGCACAAAGATCGTGTAGTTCGTATGCTAAAGCTTTTCTAATGTCAAGTATCATTTCCTTAGACCATGAGATTGTGCAACTCCCGGATACCGTAGGAGTGCTTTGGGTGTGCCAAACGTCACAACGTAACTGGGTGGCTATAAAGGTTCACTACAGGTATCTCCGAAAGTGTCTGTTGGGTTGGCACGAATCGAGACTGGGATTTGTCACTTCGTGTAAACAGAGAGGTATCTCTGGGCCCACTCGGTAGGACATCATCATAATGTGCACAATGTGACCAAGGAGTTGATCACGGGATGATGTGTTACGGAACGACTAAAGAGACTTGCCGGTAACGAGATTGAACAAGGTATCGGATACCGACGATCGAATCTCGGGCAAGTACAATACCGCTGGACAAAGGGAATTGTATACGGGATTGATCGAATCCTCGACATCGTGGTTCATCCGATGTGATCATCGTGGAACATGTGGGAGCCAACATGGGTATCCAGATCCCACTGTTGGTTATTGGCCGGAGAGTTGTCTCGGTCATGTCTGCATGGTTCCCGAACCTGTAGGGTCTACACACTTAAGGTTCGGTGACGCTAGAGTTGTTATGGGAAATAGTATGTGGTTACTGAAGGTTGTTCGGAGTCCCGGATGAGATCCCGGACATGACGAGGAGCTCCGGAATGGTCCGGTGGTGAAGATCGGTATATTGTACGAAGGGTATTGGAGTCCGGAATTGTTCCGGGGGTACCAGGTGATGAGCAGCGTGTCCGAAAGGGGTTTCGGAGGCCCCGACAAGCGTTGGGGGGCCTTATGGGCTAAGGGGAGAGGGCACATCAGCCCACTAAGGGGTTGAGCGCCCCTCCCACCCCATCTCACGTAACCAGGAGAGGTGGGGGCGCCACCCCTAGGGCAGCCGCCCCTCCCGGCTTGGGGGGCAAGTTTCCTAGGGGGTGGGGGCGCCCAAACCCATCTAGGGTTTCCCCTGTGGCCGCCGCCCCTCCCCTAGGGAACCCTAGGGCGCCTCTCCCTCCTTCCTTCCCCCTATATATAGTGAGGGAGAGAGAGGGCAGCCGCACCTCTTCCCTGGCGCAGTCCTCCCTCCTCCTACACCTCCTCCTCCTCCATAGTGCTTGGCGAAGCCCTGCTGGAGAACCACGAGCTCCATAGCCACCATGCCGTCGTGCTGCTGGAGTTCTCCCTCAACTTCTCCTCTCCCCTTGCTGGATCAAGAAGGAGGATATGTCTCCCAACCGTACGTGTGTTGAACGCGGAGGTGCCGTCCGTTCGGCGCTAGGATCATCGGTGATTTGGATCACGACGAGTACGACTCCATCGACCCCGTTCAGTTGAACGTTTCCACTTAGCGATCTACAAGGGTATGTAGATCCACTCTCCTTCCCCTCGTTGCTAGATTACTCCATAGATTGATCTTGGTGATGCGTAGAAAATTTTGAATTTCTGCTACGATCCCCAACAGTGGCATCATGAGCTAGGTCTATACGTAGTTTCTATGCACGAGTAGAACACAAAGCAGTTGTGGGTGTCGATTTTGTCAATTTACTTGCCGTTACTAGTCTTATCTTGATTCAGCGGCATCGTGGGATGAAGCGGCCCGGACCGACCTTACACGTACTCTTACGTGAGACTGGTTCCACCGACTGACATGTACTAGTTGCATAAGGTGGCTAGCGGGTGTCTGTCTCTCCCACTTTACTCAGATCAGATTCGATGAAAAGGGTCCTTATGAAGGGTAAATAGAAATTGGCATATCACGTTGTGGTTTTGGCGTAGGTAAGAAACGTTCTTGCTAGAAACCTATAGCAGCCACGTAAAAACTTGCAACAATAATTAGAGGACGTCTAACTTGTTTTTGCAGCATATGCCTTGTGATGTGATATGGCTAAAAGGATGTGATGAATGATATATGTGATGTATGAGATTGATCATGTTCTTGTAATAGGAATCACGACTTGCATGTCGATGAGTATGACAACCGGCAGGAGCCATAAGAGTTGTCTTAATTTATCTATGACCTGCGTGCCAACATAAACGTCATGTAATTACTTTACTTTATTGCTATAGCGTTAGCCATAGTAGTAGAAGTAATAGATGACGAGACAACTTCAAGAAGACACGATGATGGAGATCATGATGATGGAGATCATGGTGTCATGCCGGTGACAACGATGATCATGGAGCCCCGAAGATGGAGATCAAAAGGAGCAAAATGATATTGGCCATATCATGTCACTATTTGATTGCATGTGATGTTTATCATGTTTTACATCTTATTTGCTTAGAACGACGGTAGATTAAATAAGATGATCCCTCGTAATAATTTCAAGAAAGTGTTCCCCCTAACTGTGCACCGTTGCGAAGGTTCGTTGTTTCGAAGCACCACGTGATGATCGGGTGTGATAGATTCTAACGTTCGAATACAATGGGTGTAAGCCAGATTTACACACGCAATACACTTAGGTTGACTTGACGAGCCTAGCATGTACAGACATGGCCTCGGAACACGGAAGACCGAAAGGTCGAGCATGAGTCGTATAGAAGATACGATCAACATGAAGATGTTCACCGATGTTGACTAGTCCGTCTCACGTGATGATCGGACACGGCCTAGTTGACTCGGATCATGTTTCACTTAGATGACTAGAGGGATGTCTATCTGAGTGGGAGGTCATTAAATAATTTGATTGATGAACTCAATTATCATGAACATAGTCTAAATTGTCTTTGCAAATATGTTGTAGATAAATAGCTCACGTTGTAGCTCCCTGTTTCAATACGTTCCTAGAGAAAGATTAAGTTGAAAGATATTGTAAGCGATGATGCGGACTAGGTCCGTAGTCCAAGGAGTGTCCTCACTGCTACACAGAAGGCTTACGTCTTTGATGCACCGCTCGATGTGCAAACCCCTACAACGTCGTTTGTGGATGTTGTGAACACCTGACAGACACATCCTGATGACTACTTGATAGTTTAGTGCACCATACTTTACGTCTTAGAATCAGGATTCCAATGACGTTTTGAACGCCATAGAACATATGAGATGTTCCAAGAGCTGAAATTGGGATTTCAGGCTCATGCCCGTGTTGAGAGGTGTGAGACCTCTGACAAGTTATTTTGCCAACAAGATGGAGGAGAATAGCTCAGCTAGTGAGCATGTGCTCAGAGTCTGGGTGCTACAATCACTTAAATCAAGTGGGAGTTAAACTTCCAGATAAGATAGTGATTGATAGAGTTCTCTAGCCACTATCACTAAGCTACTAGATCTTCGTGATAAACTATGACATGCAAGGGATGGAGTTGATCCCGGAGCTGTTCGCGGTGCTTAAGACCGCAAAAGGTAGAAATCAAGAAGGAGCATCAAGTGTTGATGGTTTAACAAGACCACTAGTTTCAATAAGGGCAAGGGCTAGAAGGGAAACTTCATGGATGGCAAACCAGTTGCCACTCCAGTGAAGGAACCCAAGGTTGAACCCAAACCCGAGACTAAGTGCTTCTATTGTAAGGGGAACGGTCACTGGTAGCGGAATTACCCCAAATGCATGGTAGATAAGAAGGCTGGCAACTTCAACAAAGTATATACGTGTTATTAATGTGTACCTCACTAGTACTCCTGGTAGCACCTGGGTATTGGATACCGGTTCAGTTGCTATTATTGGTGACTTGAAGCAAAAGCTACGGACTAAACGGAGACTGGCTAAGGGCGAGGTGACGATGTGTGTTGGAAGTGTTTCCAAAGTTGATGAGATCACCATCTCACGCTCCATCTGCCTTCGGGATTAGTATTGAACCTAGATAAATGTTATCAGGTGTCTACGTTGAGCATGAATATGATTAGATCATGTTCATTGCAATACGGTTATTCATTTAAATTAGAGAATAATGGTTATTCTGTTTACATGAATGATACCTTTCATGGTCATCCACCCTATGTGAATGGTTCATTGAATCTCGGTCGTGGTAATACACATGTTCACGCCAAAAGATATAGAGTTAATAATGATAGTACCACTTTCTCATGGCACTGCCGCTTAGGTCATATTGGTGTAAGATGCATGAAGAAACTCCATGTCGATGGATGTTTGGAGTCACTTGATTTTGAATCACTTGACACATGCGAGCCATGCCTCATGGGCAGGATGACTAAGACCCCGTTTTCAGGTGCAATGAAACGGGCAAGTGACTTGTTGGAAATCATGCATGCTGATGCGTGTGATCTAATGAGAATTGAAGCGTGCGGTGGATATCGCTATTTTCTCATCTTCACTGATGATTTTGGTAGATATAGGTATATCTACTTAATGAAGCACGAATCTGAAACGTTTGAAAAGTTCAAGCGATTTCAGAGTGAAGTTAAGAATCATCATAACAATAAGATCATGTTCCTATGATCTAATCGAAAGGGGATTTTCTGAGTTATGAGTTTGGCAAATCACTTAAGACATTGTGGAATTGTTTCACAGTTGAAGCCACCTGGAACACCACAGGGTAATGGTGTGTCCAGACGTCGTAATCGAACCTTATGAGATATGGTGCGATCTATGATGTCTCTTACCGATCTACCGTTTTCATTTTGAGGTTATGCGTTAAAGACAGCTGCATTCACTTTAGATAGGACACCATCTAAGTCCTTGAGACGACATCGTGTGAACATTGGTTTGGCAAGAAACCAAAGTTGTCGTTTCGTAATGTTTGGGGTTGCGATGCTTAAGGCTTCAGCCGGAGAAGCTCGAACCCAAAGCGGACAAACACATCTTCATAGGATACCCAAAGGTGACAGTTTGGTACACCTTCTATCTCAGATCCGAGGGCAAATTGTTTGTCGCTAAGAACGGGTCATTTCTCGAGAAGGAGATTCTCACGAAAGAATTGAATGGGAGGAAGATAGAACTTGATGAGGTTGTCGAACCTTTACTTCAACCAGAGAGTGATGCAACACAGAAGGATGTTTTCTGTGGCGCCTAAGTCTATTGAATAGGAAGTTAATGATAGTGATCATGAAGCTTCAGATCAAGTTTCTATCGAACCTCGTAGGTCGACAAGGATATGTACTACTCCTGAGTGGTACGGTAATCCTGTCTTAGATATCATGTTGTTAGACAACAATGAACCTACGAGCTATGGAGAAGCGATGGTGGGCCCGTATTCCGACAAATGGTTAGAAGCCATGAAATTCGAGATAGGATCCATGTATTATAACAAAGTATGGACATTGGTGGACTTGCCCGATGATCGGCAAGCTATTGAGAATAAATAGATCTTTAAGAAGAAGATGGACGTGGGCGGTAATGTTACCGTCTATGAAGCTCGACTTGTGGGAAAGAGTCTTTTCACAAGTTCAAGGAGTTGACTACGATGAGAATTTCTCACCCGTAGCGATGCTTAAGTCCGTCGGAATCATGTTAGCATTATCTGTATTTTTCGATTATGAAATCTTACAGATGGATGTCAAAACAAGTTTTCTTACCAAGTTTTCATAAGAAAAGTTGTATGTGATACAATAAAAGGTTTTGTCGATCCTAAGGATGCTAAAAGGTATGCTGGCTCCAGCAATCCTTCTATGGACTAGAGCAAGCATCTCGGAATCGGAATATATGTTTTGATGGAGTGATCAAAGCTTTTAGGTTTATACAATGTTTGTTAGAAACTTGTATTTACAAGAAAGTGAGTGGGAGCACTACAACATTTCTGATAAGTATATGTGGATGACATATTGTTGATCCCAAATAATGTAGAATTTCTGGAAAGCATAAATGGTTGTTTGAAGAGTGTTTTTCAAAGGAAGACCTGGATAAAGCTGCTTACATATTGGGCATCAAGATCTATAGAGATAGATCAAGATGCCTGATGGTACTTTCAAAGAACACACACCTTGACATGTTTTTGAAGGAGTTCAAAATAGATCAGTCAAAGAAGGGGTTCTTACCTGAGTTGTAAGGTGTGAAGTTGAGTAAGACTCAAAGATTGACCACAGCAGAAGAAAGAGGAAGGACGAAAGGTCGTCCCCTATGCTCTTGTCATAGGCTCTATACGGTATGCCATGCTGAAGTACCGCACCTATTGTGTGCCTTGCCACATGTCTGGCAAGAGGGTACAAAGGTGATCTAGGAGTGGATCACCAGATAGCAGTCAAAATTATCCTTAGAGGAATAAGGAAATGTTTCTCGGTTATGGAGGTGATAAAGAGTTCGACATAAAGAGTTACGCCGATGCAAGCTTAACACCTATCCGGATAGCTCTGAGTAGAGATACCGGATACGTATAATGGAGCAATAATTTGGAATAGATCCAAGTGGAACGTGGTAGGAGCATCTACGATATAAAGTTTTGCGAATACATAGGGATCTGAATATGGCAAGACCCGTTGAGTACAACCTCTCTCACAAGCATAACATGATCAAACCCATATCTCTTTGAGTGTTTATCACATAGTGATGTGAACTAGATCATTGAGTCTAGTAGACTCTTGGATGTTGGTCACATGGCGATGTGACCTGTGAGTGTTAATCACATGGCGATGTGAACTAGATTATTGACTCTAGTGCAAGTGGGAGACTGTTGGAAATATGCCCTAGAGGCAATAATAAATTGGTTATTATTATATTTCATTGTTGATGATAACCGTTTATTATCCATGCTAGAATTGTATTGATAGGAAACTCATATACATGTGTGGATACATAGACAACACCATGTCCCTAGTAAGCCTCTAGTTGACTAGCTCGTTGATCAATAAGATGGTTACGGTTTCCTGACCATGGACATTGGATGTCGTTGATAACAGGATCACATCATTAGGAGAATGATGTGATGGACAAGACCCAATCCTAAGCCTAGCACAACGTAACTGGGTGGCTATAAAGGTTCACTACAGGTATCTCCGAAAGTGTCTGTTGGGTTGGCACGAATCGAGAATGGGATTTGTCACTCCGTGTAAACGGAGAGGTATCTCTGGGCCCACTCGGTAGGACATCATCATAATGTGCACAATGTGACCAAGGAGTTGATCACGGGATGATGTGTTACAGAACAAGTAAAGAGACTTGCCGGTAACGAGATTGAACAAGGTATCGGATACCGACGATCGAATCTCGGGCAAGTACAATACCGCTGGACAAAGGGAGTTGTATACGGGATTGACTGAATCCTCGACATCGTGGTTCATCCGATGAGATCATCATGGAACATGTGGAAGCCAACATGGGTATCCAGATCTCGCTATTGGTTATTGGCCAGAGAGTTGTCTCGGTCATGTCTGCATGGTTCCCGAACCCGTAGGGTCTACACACTTAAGGTTCGGTGACGCTAGAGTTGTTATGGGAAATAGTATGTGGTTACCGAAGGTTGTTCGGAGTCCCGGATGAGATCCCGGACATGACGAAGAGCTCCGGAATGGTCCGGTGGTGAAGATCGGTATATTGGACGAAGGGTATTGGAGTCCGGAATTGTTCCGGGGGTACCAGGTGATGACCAGCGTGTCCGAAAGGGGTTTCGGAGGCCCCGGCAAGCGTTGGGGGCCTTATGGGCTAAGGGGAGAGGGCACATCAGCCCACTATGGGGCTGAGCGCCCCTCCCACCCCATCTCACGTAACCAGGAGAGGTGGGGGCGCCACCCCTAGGGCAGCCGCCCCTCCCGGCTTGGGGGGCAAGTTTCCTAGGGGGGTGGGGGCACCCAAATCCATCTAGGGTTTCCCCTGTGGCCGCCGCCCCTCCCCTAGGGAACCCTAGGGCGCCTCTCCCTCCTCCCTTCCCCTATATATAGTGAGGGAGAGAGAGGGCAGCTGCACCTCTTCCCTGGCGCAGCCCTCCCTCCTCCTACACTTCCTACTCCTCCATAGTGCTTGGCGAAGCCCTGTTGGAGAACCACGAGCTCCATAGCCACCATGCCGTCGTGCTGCTGGAGTTCTCCCTCAACTTCTCCTCTCCCCTTGCTGGATCAAGAAGGAGGAGACGTCTCCCAACCGTACGTGTGTTGAACGCGGAGGTGCCGTCCGTTCGGCGCTAGGATCATCGGTGATTTGGATCACGACGAGTACGACTCCATCGGCCCCGTTCACTTGAACGCTTCCGCTTAGCGATCTACAAGGGTATGTAGATGCACTCTCCTTCCCCTCGTTGCTAGATTACTCCATAGATTGATCTTGGTGATGCGTAGAAAATTTTGAATTTCTGCTACGATCCCCAACAATATCTTCTATATGATTCACGCTCGACCTTTCGTTCTCCAGTGTTTCGAGGTCATATCTGCATATGCTAGGCTTGTAAAGTTTAACCCGAGTATTCTGCGTGTGCATAACTAGCTTGCACCTGTTGTATGTGAACGTAGAGCTTAACACACCCGATCATCACGTGGTGTCTCGGCATGACGAACTGTAGCAAAGGTGCATACTCAGGGAGAACACTTATACCTTGAAATGTAGTGAGGGGTCATCTTATAATGCTACCACTTTACTAAGCAAAACAAGATGCATAAAGGATAAACATCACATGCAATCAAAATATGTGACATGATATGGCCATCATCATATTGTGCATTTGATCTCTATCTCCAAAGCACCGTCATGATCTCCATCGTCACCGGCTTGACACCTTGATCTCCATCTGTCACATCCCTAGCTTCTGGTAATGCTCTAGGCTAGCTTCATGTGTGCATCATGTCTATATTCCGAAAGTTGAAATGAGGAAATTGAAAGCCTCGGAAATCATTTTAACAAAGGGGCAAGAAACCCTAAAATTTCAATCAGTAAATCCAAAATGCCCTAGAAATAGCTCTGACAATTTTGGCAAGAGTTATAAATCAAACCAAAATTTTGGGACATTTCTAAGGAATTATTTGGGCTCTGATTTTAAATCAATATTTTATTTGAATTTGGAGTTATATTCATAATATATAATGAATATATTTTCAAATGCCCTGAGATATTTTATGTTTATGAGGAGTAGACCTTAAGTGACATAAAATTATCCAGGGGAGTTTTGGCACTGTTTTCAAATTTGTTTGAATTTGAATTCAGTGGCAATTAAATAGAAAACAGAACAGAAATATAAAAAAATAAAAGAGAGAAGCCCAGCCACTTACCTGGCGCCTACCTGTG
>NC_041392.1:171235880-171245611 GCF_002162155.2 Triticum dicoccoides
GCGCCCGAGAGCCCCGGCCACCTCCTTCTTACCTACTCGCCGCTGGAGGCACCCGAGGGTGCCACACACTCCCCTCGACCCCTTGCACCTCTCGCCACTCTCCCGTGTCTCTCCCTCCGTCCCTATCCCCCTCTGCCCCCTCTCTCTCCCGTGACCGAACGGAGCTCGTCGCCGCCGCTCGCGTAGCCACGCCTACCGGCCACCCCACGCCTCACTGACGCCCCAGGAAGCTCCGCCTCGCCTCCCTCTTCATCCTCACCTAGACGAAAGGCACCGGAAGCCCCTGGATGCCGCTAGCTCCGCCGTTCCCCTCCTCGGCCACCAAGGACCGCCGCCGTCGATTTTCCGCCATCGCCGCCTCCCCGAGCTCGCCATCTGCTCCAACCGACCCCCCGTGAGCTCCTCCACCGTTTCCCCCTCTTCCCGCTTCATTTGATCGCCGTAGCCGTCGCCCCCTTTATGGCCGAAACGCGCCGCCGCCTGAGCTCAACGTCGGCGTTGCTCCGGTGACCATTTGGTCACCCTGGCGTGCCTAACTCGCTCCCCGCATCGCGTAGCGCTCTGCTAGCCCTTCACCTCGCTCGTTTGCACACCGTAGCACTAACCCGCCCCAACCCCGAGCTCCGGCCGCCGCCTCGAGCTCCACTCCGGCGAACTCCGTCCACCCCCGCACCTCCCGTTGGTTCCCCTATATGCGCGCGAGCACGGGCTCCCTCTTGGTGCCCTCAGCGCGACCAGCCGCAGGCTGTAGCTCCGTCCCCGAGCATCTCCGGCGAGCCACCGCCGTGCTTTTGGTCGCCGGCGTTGACCGCTGACGTGACCGTGATTAGGGCCTAAACATACCGCTAACCAACCCCCTGGGTCACTGACGTATGGGCCCCATGCCCTTATTTAATCTTTATTATTTTCTGTTAAGTTTTAACCTAACCACCGTGGACCCACACGTCAGCTTTGACCAAGCTGACGTGGCCGTTGACCTGGTCCCACCCGTCAGCCACACAAGCCAGCGCTGTGTCAATGACTAGTGGACCCCACTGGTCAGGTTTGACCCGAGGCAGCCCTGTTGACTCTGCTGAGGTCAGCATGACGCCATGCTGACGCAATATTCCTTTTCTGGAATTTAGTTTATTTTATAAATAATTCAGAAAATTCCAGAAAATTGTATAAACTTCTAAAATTCATAGAAATTCAACCGTAACTCCAAATTAAATAAATTATATATGAAAAATTATCAGAAAAATTCAAGGAATCCATCTGTACCATTTTCATGCATGTTTAAACAATGTTTTTCCTCTGTTTTGGACAAAACAAATAAAGGGCATTTAAATAATCATATATGGAGTTGGAATTGAATCATGTATTCAAACCAACTTCATTTAAATCATAGCTAGGTGCATTAGCCCAAAACACATTCATATTGCCATGTCATAGCATGCATCATATTGTGCATTGCATTGATCGTGTTTCTTCTGTGTTTGCCGGTGTTGTTCCCCCTCGGTAGACGTTGTACCGACGATGTGATCGTTGACACTGATGAAGACTCAATGTTATCTTCAGAAGTGCCAGGCAAGCAAAACCCCCTTGTTCATTCCGATACAATCCCACTCTCTCGCTCCTGCTCTCTTTTACTGCATTAGGACAACAACGATTCATCTGTTACTTGCTGCGGTAGCTGAACCCCTTTATCCTTTGCATGACCTGTCATTCCACAGTAAATAGATGAAACCCACTAGTATGAGTAGGAGTTGTTTGAGCCCTGTTGTGCCTACTCATTCATGTTTGTTTGTCATGCCTGCTACTGCTTAGAGTTGAGTCAGGTCTGATTCATCGGGGATGAATCAGAGGTGTGTGAACATGTCCTACTATGTGTGAGCTAAGTGTGTGAACACGATTTGGTAAAAGGTATCGGTGAGAGGCCATGTAGGAGTACATGGTGGGTTGTCTCATTGAAGCCGTCCTCAGGAACTGAGTTCTGTGTTGGTGATCCATGATTCAGCTACTACCATACATTGGGCCCTGAAATATGACCCCGCTCGACTTCTTATTCACCCTTGTCCTCTGTCCAGGAGTTGCAAGTAGTTTCTGGTGCTTGTAGTATGCTGGAGGCCGTGGATAGCGCTGACCGTAGGGGTGGGCTGTGATGCGGTAGGAACGTGGCCGGGTATACCGGGCGCCCGTTTGGTGTCACGGAACCCTGTTCACATCGTTTGGGGCTATGAGCGAAACTTCGGCCGGATCTCCTCATGGATGGAACCCGAATAGGCGATAAACCTGGACTAGAGACTTGAGTGTTTAGGTAGGTCGTGGTCTACACCCACGTCGGCTTTCGCTTGAAGTCTGCCGAGCACATGTCGTGTGCAGACGCTAAGTGGTGGAAACATGTATGAAGAAGTACACCCCTGCAGGGTAATATCATCTATTCGAATAGCCGTGTCCGCGGTAAAGGACTTCTGGGTTGCTTATATCAGTTCATAGACAAGTGAAAGTGGATACTCTAAAATACGCAAGATAAGTGTCAGTGCTATGGATGGCGTTCTCGTAGGGAGACGGGAGCGGATCCATAGTGGTGTATTGATATGGTGAATATGTGGACTCGTGTGCGCCACCTCAAAAGAGTTACTTGCAGTCGTAGTTTAGGATAGCCACCGAGTCAAAGCTGGCTTGCTGCAGTTAAACCTCACCATCCCCTTGGTTGATAATGATGCATATGTAGTTAGTTCTGATGTAAGTCTTGCTGGGTACATTTGTACTCACGTTTGCCTATTTTATGTTTTTGCAGAGAGACTTCGGTCTCACTAGTAGTTCCGCGTGGACTTCGACGTTTAGCTTGTTACCTCAGCTACGATCTTGTGCCTCGGCAGGATTGGTAGATAGTCAGGCTTCTCAGCCTTTTCCATTTATAGATGTCTGTACCCAGACATGATAGCTTCCGCTTGTGCTTTGATTTGTATGCTCTGAATGTTGGGTCGTGAGACCCCTGTTTGTAATATCTCGCTCCTCGGAGCCTATTGATTAAATGCTTGAGTTGTAGAGTCATGTTGTGATGCCATGTTGTATTTGCACATATTGAGCATATTGTGTGTATGTTATTGGAATGCTTGGTATGTGTGGGATCTAACTATCTAGTTGTTTATCTTTAGTAGCCTCTCTTACCGGGAAATGTCTCCTAGTGTTTCCACTGAGCCATGGTAGCTTGCTACTGCTCCGGAACACTTAGGCTGGCCGGCATGTGTCCTTCTTCGTTCCTGTGTCTGTCCCTTCGGGGAAATGTCACGCGGTGAATACCGGAGTCCTGTTAGCCCGCTACAGCCCGGTTCACCGGAGTCCTGCTAGCCCAGTGCTACAGCCTGGATTCATTCGCTGATGACCGACACGTTCGATGTTGGGTCATGGATGCCTGTCCCTGTAAGTTTGTGCCACCTTGGGTTTACGACTAGCCATGTCAGCCCGGGCTCCTTATCATATGGATGCTAGCGACACTATCATATACGTGTGCCAAAAGACGCAAACGGTCCCGGGCAAAGGTAAGGCGACACCCGTGGGAATACCGTGCGTGAGGTCGCAAAGTGATATGAGGTGTTACATGCTAGATCGATGTGGCATTGAGTCGGGGTCCTGACACCATCGTAGCATCATTGTCGTCTCGCCAACTATTGCTTCTACGACTATCGCTACCGCTTAGTTATAAAGTAAAACAATTACATGGTGATTGCATTTCATACAATAAAGAGACAACCATAAGGCTCCTGCTAGTTGCCGATAACGGTTACAAAACATGATCATCTCATACAACAAATTATATCACATCACGTCTTGACCATATCACATCACAACATACCCTGCAAAAACAAGTTAGACATCCTCTACTTTGTTGTTGCAAGTTTTACGTGGCTGCTATGGGTTTAGCAAGAACCGTTCTTACCTACGCATCAAAACCACAACGATTTTTCGTCAAGTGTGATGTTTTAAACTTCAACAAGGACCGGGCGTAGTCAAACTCGATTCAACTAAAGTTGGAGAAACAGACACCCACTAGCCACCTGTGTGCGAAGCACGTCGGTAGAACCAGTCTCATGAACGCGGTCATGTAATGTCGGTCTGAGCCGCTTCATCCAACAATACCGCCGAATCAAAGTAAGACATTGCTGGTAAGCAGTATGAATATTATCGCCCACAACTCTTTGTGTTCTACTCGTGCATATAACATCTACGCATAGACCTGGCTCTAATGCCATTGTTGGGGAACGCAGTATTTCAAAAAACTTCCTATAATCACGCAAGATCTATCTAGGAGATGCATAGCAATGAGAGGGGAGAGTGTGTCTATGTACTCTCGTAGACCAAAAGCGGAAGTGTTAAGTAACGCGGTTGATGTAGTCGAACGTCTTCGCGATCCAACCGATCAAATACCAAACGCACGGCACCTCCGCGATCTGCACACGTTCAGCTCGGTGACGTCCCTCGTACTCTTGATCCAGCTAAGGCCGAGGGTAAGTTCCGTCAGCACGACGGCGTGGTTCTCGTGATGATGAAGTTACCGACGCAGGGCTTCGCCTAAGCTCTACGACAATATGACCGAGGAGGAAAACTGCGGAAGGGGGCACCGCACACGGCTAAAGATCAACTTGTGTGTCTCTGGGGTGCCCCCTCCCCCGTATATAAAGGAGAGTGGGAGGAGGAGGGCCGGCCTCAAGGGGCGCGCCCAAGGGGGGATTCCTACTCCTAGTAGGAGTGGGTTTCCTCCCTTTCCTAGTCCAAGTAGGAGAAGAAGGAAGAGGAAGATGGAGAGAAGCCCCCCCCAAAAAACCCTAACCTAATTCGGATTGGGCTTGGGGGGTGCGCGCCTCCACCTGGCGGCCGCCTCCTCTCTTCCACTAGGGCCCATGAAGGCCCATTAACCCCCCAGGGGTTTCAGTAACCCCCCGGTACTCCAAAAAATGCCCGAACCTATCTAAAACCTTTCTGGTGTCCAAACATAACCTTCCAATATATTAATATTTATGTCTGGACCATTTCGAGACTCCTCGTCATGTCCGTGATCTCATCCGGGACTCCAAACAATCTTTGGTACATCAAATAACATAACTCATAATACATATCGTCATCGAACGTTAAGAGTGCAGACCCTACGGGTTCGAGAACTATGTAGACATGACCGAGACTCATCTCCGGTCAATAACCAATAGTGGAATCTAGATGCTCATATTGGTTCCTACATATTCTACGAAGATCTTTATCGGTCAAACTACATAACAACATACTTTGTTCCCTTTGTCATCGGTATGTTACTTGCCCGAGATTCGATCGTCGGTATCATTATACCTGGTTCAATCTTGTCACCAACAAGTCTCTTTACTCGTTCCGTAATGCATCATCCCGCAACTAACTCATTAGTCACATTGCTTGCAAGGTTTATAGTGATGTGCATTACCGAGAGGGCCCAGAGATACCTCTCCGATACACGGAGTGACAAATCCTAATCTCGATCTATGCCAACTCAACAAACACCTTCGGAGACACCTATAGAGCATCTTTATAAATCACCCAGTTACGTTGTGACGTTTGATAGCACACAAGGTGTTCCTCCGGTATTCGGGAGTTGCATAATCTCATATTCAGAGGAACATGTATAAGTCATGAAGAAAGCAATAGCAATAAAACTAAATGATCATAATGCTAAGCTAACGGATGGGTCTTGTCCATCACATCATTCTCTCATGATGTGATCCCGTTTCATCAAATGACAACACATGTCTATGGTCAAGAAACATAACCATCTTTGATAAACAAGCTAGTCAAGTAGAGGCATACTAGGGACACTCTGTTTGTCTATGTATTCACACATGTATGAAATTTCCGATTAATACAATTCTAGCACGAATAATAAACAT
Source organism: Triticum dicoccoides (assembly GCF_002162155.2). NCBI lineage: Eukaryota > Viridiplantae > Streptophyta > Magnoliopsida > Poales > Poaceae > Triticum > Triticum dicoccoides. The sequence goes on from NC_041392.1 coordinate 171,241,772, forward strand.
TTATCATGATATAAGGAAATATAAATAACAACTTTATTATTGCCTCTAGGGCATATTTCCTTCAATTAAACCATCACCTAGCGGTTTCTACATCTAATAGCATTGCGCCATTGCCAGAGGGCCATCGTTTGATCCATACACGACGAAATTGAAGGAGAAGGACAACGCGCCACCAGTGGAGATATTGAGACATTTATTGCCTTCATGAGGATTATAATAATTAAAAAGGCACAAAAGTTGCTTTGAAAGTCTGAGTTCCACTCTGGTTTGCAAGTTACAAAATGTTAAGATCTGTATCAAGATTAAATACTTTGGTGTGAAGCCGATTTATCAACAACATGCCTTCCATGAAGAACGTATCCCTTTATTTTAGAGCATCTACAGCTGGACCTAGCTAATCTGGGGCCCCAAACATCCGCATATGCGCCCAGGCATGACTTCGGACAGTGACTAGTCATCACTCAAATGTCCACTTCCACAACCGGTTACTTCATTAGCAAATTCTCAAATTCATACAAACACATGCAAGATAAACTTAAATCTACGTATATAATACATCTTGAACCCACACATACCATCCAACTACTTGATCATACATGCTATCGGACTACCAAAATTGGCATGATCTACTACATTATGCATGCCATCGGACTACTAAAACTTGCATCCTATACATATTAAAACTATGTATAAAGTTCATGCACAGCTGCCCTTACCATTCCTGTCGACCTTGCCGTGTTCGGAGGAAGTAGTGGTCATGGACAGAAAATGGATCGAGACGGATCTGCTCACTGTCAAAGTTGTCTGACCCGTCACTGGCTTCCTCCTTCTCTTGGGGGAGGGGGAGGGGGAGGGAGAGGGCAGTAGGACGATAGCATGGACCGCCCGGTTTTTCTCCCAGGCGAGGGTGCATGTCGTCCTCCTTTGCCACTTCTTGAGGATGCGGGCAGGGAGGGCTTCCTTGTCAAAGGCGGTGTGCAACTCCACCTCCACCGCCTCTACCTCGAGGGTAGTCGTGGCTTCCTGCACCCTATGTCTCACACGGTGGGTATGTCGCGCGTCCCCAGCGGATGGCTTGTGACGCATGATAGCGTTGACCTCTTACTCGAAGCTCGATGCCCCAGAGACGAGGCGCCACCAAAGGGATTGGGTCGTCACTTTGGAGTTGGGGCGCCAGATGGTGGTCACTGCGTCCGGCGAGGCTGCAGTCACCACGATCTGGCATTGCGTCCTCCAGTTTCGTCTGGGATGGGGATAGGGGGCGAATATATGTGGGGTCAAATGGGCTAGCGTGTGCCTGATCCGATGTGACGAACGTACCCGGATGTGTCCCAACTTCTCCATATTCGCTCTAAATATGAGCTGGATATCAAGGGAGTCGGTTAGCCTAGACGTACAGGATCGGTATGAAGAGTGCGCTTGGTTTGTGATTTTGTGACCGGTCATTAATCGGGCCGTCCATCTAAATCGTATAGGGACGTCTGAGGAGTCCGATTGTACATGTTTGTAGGGTTATTGTGGGCATGAGCTACCCGACCTCCGCAACATGTAGGTGTTCTCTTTCAGCAAAATTATTGCGTTGTGTGCATATATATAAATATAAGAGACATGGTGTGACGTACCAATATGCATGCTAAAACAATTGAACGTTTCTTTCATTATTCAAATCAAGTTAACCAGGAAAGAATGAACAACAGGTATTTTGAGCGAAGAATGTACTAGAACTTAGCGACAGAAAGAACACTCAATAGACTCTAAATAAATACTCCTACATAAGAGCTGGCCTGGAGGCCACGGATCATGATCGCGACGGCTGAAAAGGTCAGGAACAAACTATTGTTCTTTCCCTACGCATCTCGCCCGTGGATTGTCTGAGTAGATTTCGTCTGAGGTCTCGGTCAGTGTGGGCAGCCACCGTTTGCGCTGTGGGTGCCACATGAGGCCCCCGCCCCCAACCGCTGCAGGTACATTTGCCGAAGAAGCTGCACCGCCACGCCGTCGCCGGAGACGACCTCCCCGGCCGGCGCCCACACGTCGCCGTGGAGCTGGCGAGCCGCGCCGGACACGGCGAAGAACACCACGATTATCAGGAACATTACCGGCACGACAGCAAACCTTCCCGCCATCACTATAGACTCAGGCTAGCTTGCCTTTCCCTCTTCTATCACTCGATCGGTCGCCGAGTCGATTCTTGTTGGCTGCTGCGCAAACGAACGAATGAACTTGGCACGGTGGCTGAGGATGAGACGTTCCAAGGGGTGGCCATGCGTATATATAGCATCTGCATCACGGTAGCTATAAGCCCAAGTGAGATGTTGCATTGCATGGTGCCATGGGTAACGTCTATCGTGACGAAAGGAAGCATAGAGCAGTACATCACTGTCGATGCACCTGCGAGGATGCTACAGGCCGGATTTGAATGGAACCGTTCCAAGGCGCACTAGCTTCACATGCTAAATTATGCACGATCTAGCAGTAGTGATTAACTAACTATAGGATTAGATCCATTGCTAAGTAAAATAATTCTGCCAGGACCATGCGGTGTCTCCTCGTTGGTGTACACTGCCACCTTTCCTGTGGTTCTTTTTCGATGTGATGGCTCAGAATAGTACCGAGTCTAGACAATGCGGCGAAAAGCCGGGGACCGGCGGACCGCCACGATCGGGTGGCGGCCGGCAGCCACCTGACTCCGGGAGACCAAGGAGGGATTGGATGCTAGGGTTCTCGATCGACTCTACCGGCTGGCTGCTGCGACCCGTACGTTTGGTTTGGACTGCGTTTTGCGGCGCGAGGGAACTTGCTGTGTGCGTCAGTAGTGGCTCGGTGCGTGGTAAGATGGATGGTTTTTGTGTGCCCGCGGTGTGCTGAAATTGCTTGCTCGGTCACGGATGAATCACGCATGTCCATGGAAAGGGATTATGTACAGGGTGATGTGGATTGTTTGGGGTTGCAGTTGCAAAGCTGCCAAAAAAATAGCAGACTGTGTGACTTTTTTTTAGAGGAAAATGCTGCCTTATTGATAATTAGTATGTGGCACTACCTGCCACTACACCATCACGGATACAAGACGGGCAAACATAAAATCAAGTTTTGCATCTATATCTATATCTATACCAATATAAAAAGACCCAAAGAGGCAGATCCAATTAATCTCGGTCGTCAAATCATGTCAATCCAACGACCTACGCTATTTCAATGTCGAGCGCTCAACACGTTTATCATGTAGTTAATTTAATGCCAAATATAGTGCTAATCATATAATACTCCCTCCGTTTTTATTTACTCTGCATATTAGAGTTAACTGAAGTCAAACTTCGTAAAGTTTGACCAAGTTTATAGAAAACAATATAGACATTTATCATAATAAATCTATACGATATGAAAGTACATTTAATAATAAATCTAATGTTGTTGATTTGTTATTGTATATCTTAATATTTTTGTATATAAACTTGGTCAAAGTTTGTAAAGCTTGACTTTGACCAAAGCTAATATGCGAACTAAATAAAAATGGAGGGAGTAACATGAAAATAATATCCTACTTAATATCTGCATGCACTTAATATACTTCCAAATTAACGTGCATTACACGTACACATTGACTAGTAAGTTTAAAAGACAGCCTTCCCTAGCTAATGAGTGCACAGCTTTGTTGGAATGACGTCTTGCCCATACTGTTAAAAGAGAATAGAAAGGGATTGGTAGAATCGATGATATATTGGTTGAGCGTCGTGGGCATATATATAGGAGTACATGATCAACTTAGAGTACAAGACAAGCTGGAATAATTCCAAGTATATCATATGTTTCCTAATTAATCAATATACTCAACATCCCCCC
>NC_041392.1:171245798-171259551 GCF_002162155.2 Triticum dicoccoides
TTGCTCAAGCAAGGAGGTAGCCCTTTGTGTCGTTTGTCGAGATAGCCGAGAGCGTGGGTGGTGTAACCGTGGTCGAGGTAGCTGCGCAAAGAATGTCGTGATCAATGTCGAGTAGGGGTACCCAGCGTCGAGGAAGTCGTCGTGGAGCCGCAGGCGCAAGGAGGTGCCAAGTTCATTATAGGAGCAGTGGTGTCAAAGTAGTGGTGCACTAGGAAGAGGACATTGTTGACGAGGCGTCGCGCCGGTTTTGCCAAACCCGGGGACACGTCATAGATGAAGTCACGCGTCGGTGTTGCCAGCATCGGGCATGCGTAGATAGACGAAGACGAAGCTGACGAAGCGTCGCACCAGGTTTGCCAGGCCCTAGGACACGTCATGGATGAAGGCACGCATCGGTGTTGCCAGCACCGGGCATGTGTAGACGAGGGACCTACATGAGTTGTACACCATGTCGAGGAGTCGGAGGGGCCAGCAGAGAAGAACTCGACGAAGGTTGCGGCGCCAAGCGGCGCATGGCCGATGTCGCCAACGGTGGTCGGAGTAGACGAAGTGGTCGGGGAAGAAGACGACAAAGCTGGCGACGAGCTGGTGTTGGACGAAGACGAAGGGGTTGGACTAGCGGCGCGGGTCGGGTGAGCGAGCTGCAGCGGCGGCCACAGCTTGACGGAGGCAGTGGCGGCTTGGTTAGGAGCGCGGCGGCGATGCTTGAAGTAGGCGAGGTGAACCCAACAGCATGATGAAGACCGGCGCGGACAGTGGCGTTCCCGTGCTAACGAAGGCGGCGCGGCACGTACAACGTGAAGTCCACACGCGGGGACGGCGGAGTGGACCGCGGGCCGCGGTGTGATGACCCACAAGTATAGGGGACCAATTCTAGCTCTTTTCGATAAGTAAGAGTGTCGAACCCAACGAGGAGCAGAAGGAAATGACAAGTAGTTTCCGGTAAGGTATTGTCTGCAAGTGCTGAAATTGTAAGTAACGAGTAGTTTGATAGCAAGATAGTTTGTAACGAGCAAGTAACGATAATAGTAATAAAAGTGCAGCAAGGTAGCCCAATCCTTTTGAGGCAAAGGACATGCCAAAATGGTCTCTTATGATAAGCAAAGCATTCTTGAGGGTACACAGGAATTTTATCTAGTCACTTTCATCATGTTGGTTCGATTTGTGTTCGCGACTTTGATAATTTGATATGTGGGTGGACCGGTGCTTAGCTGTTGTTCTTACTTAAACAAACCTTCTACTTATGTTTAACCCTCCTGCAAGCATCCGTAACTACGAAAAAAGTATTAAGAATAAATTCTAACCATAGCATTAAACTTTTGGATCCAATCGGTCCCTTACGGAATAGCGCATAAACTGGGGTTTAAGCTTCTGTCACTCTCGCAACCCACCATCTTAGGGCCGAAATATGATGAAGTGTCATGTAGTCGATGTTCACATGACATCACTAAGGAAATAACAACATACATACTATCAAAATATCAAACACATATCAAGTTCACATGATTACTTGCAACATGATTTCTTCCATGACCTCAAGAACAAAAGTAACTACTCACAAATAGTAATCATGCTCAAGATCAGAGGGGTATTAAATAGCATAATGGATCTGAACATATAATCTTCCACCAAATAAACCATATAGTAATCAATTACAAGATGTAATCAATACTACTAGTCACCCACAAGTACCAATCTATAGTTCCGGTAACAAGATTGAACACAAGAGATGAACTAGGATTTGAGAGGAGATGGTCATATTGAAGATGTTTATGGAGATTGCCCTCCCCAAGATGTGAGAGTTGTTGGTGATGATGATGACAATGATTTCCCCCTCCGGGAGGGAAGTTCCCCCGGCGGAATCGCTTCGTCGTAGGGCAAAAGTGCTCCTGCCCAAGTTCCGCCTCGAGGCGGCGGCGCTTCGTTCCGAAAGTCCTCCTCTTTTTTTTCTAGGTAAAAACCACTTATATACCAAAAGATGGGCACCGGAGGTGGGTCGAGGAGGCCACAACCCATCAGGGCGCGCCTGGGGGGCCTGGTGCGCCCAGGTGGGTTGTGCCCACCTGGTGGCCCCCCTCTGGTGTTTATTGGCTCTAGTATTTCTCAAATAATCCATAAAAAATATCCGTAAAGTTTCAGCTCATTTGGATTTGTGCAGAATAGGTGGTCTGACGTAGCTTTTCCAGGTCCAGATTTCCAGCTGCCGAAATTCTCCCTCTTCGTGTGTTCCTTGCAAATTATGAGAGAAAAGGCATTAGAATTACTCCAAAAAGCATTATTATGGATAAAAAAATTATAAATAAAAGTAAGAAAACATAATGCAAAATGGGCGTATCAACTCCCCCAAGTTTAGACCTCGCTTGTCCTCAAGCGAAAACAGAAATCGAAAAACATGTCCACGTGCTTTGAGAGAGAGGTGTCGATAAAAACAAAATACGGACATAGAAGCATCATGTTGATTATTATAACAGCAACAAAATTAAACATAGGACTTCTATCATAGAATTTTTATCATATGCTTCTCATGAATAAGTAATAGTGCATCACACAATCGAAGTATAAAGCAAAAACTCTATTAGAAACCAACAAACTATGTTCTCAGTCAACTTTGCAACTAAAATTCATCATCTTTTCAGGAAGGGTCACGTGTCGGAGCCTTTAGGCAAGTCCACATACTCAACCATCATATAGTCTTCTATGATTGCTAACACTCACCTCGTACCCATGAGCAAAATGTTTCAACCGGACACATACAAAGATAGGGGCTTATAGTTTCGCCTCCCAACATGCTCACCTCAAGGGTGATGTCAACAATAATAAATCATGCTATCTATATTTAACTGGATATATGTGCCTAGATCTTTCCTCACCACATGATGCTTGCCAAAAAAGAAAAAGAAAAGGAATAGAGGGAAAACTTTGACTCTTTGCATGAAAGTAAAAGATAGGCCCTTCACAGGGGGAAGCAGAGGTTGCCATGCGCTTATTTGTTTGTATGCTCAATCCCTTAGTGCAAGAGAACGTCACGTTGTATTGCCCCTTAAGATGACAACCTTTATTATGCAGTCTGTCGCTTTTATTCTTTGCCATCGAAGTTCGTACAATGCTCAATTTTCTCTTACACTAAATGATCTCACGGTTTTAGAAGCAATTTTTATTGCCTTTTTGCACCGATGACAACTTACTCGAGGGATCTTGCTCAATCCCTAGGTAGGTATGGTGGCCACTTGAAAAAGATTTGGGTTTAAGGGTTTTTAGATGCACAAGTAGTATCTCTACTTAGTACAGAATTTTTGGGTAGCAAAGATAGGGGGCAAGCATCACATGTTAAAGGATCTATGAAAATATGACTTCTATGTGAATATAAACAAACATAAACCATTAAGTTGTTTTCCTTGTCCAACGTCAACAATTTTGACATATAATATTTTGATGAGGGCTCACAATCACAAAAGATTTCTAGAATGGTATATCTATATGTGAACCTTCTCTTCCCTTATTAATTCTTTCATGAGTTGCATCATTGACTAATGCTATGTTTGTCAATCTCTAATAAAATATTCTACTTATACTTTTCCTTATGTGGTGCTATCACCTACCATATGGTTAGTATATAATCTTTTCATTACTTATTTCCTTTCTCTTTTTATTTCTTTCTTATTTCTTTTCTTTATTTGCAACACGAAAGTAAAGAAAGAAAAAACTCAAACTAACTTTATTATATAACTTGCACACGATTACAAGGATAGAACACTAAGCAAACTCTCGAAGAAAAGGATCGAACTAAACTTTTATTCATCTAAAGCAAAAGGATAGAACTAGAATAAGTAAAGGCAAAAAGATAATGGGATGATATGATACCGGGGCACCTCCCCCAATCTTGGCGGAAGCCAAGGGGAGTGCCCATACCCGATACTTAATTCTCCTTTGGTCGTGCAGAAGATGATGGTGGTGATGAAGTAGTATTCTCCAATATAATCATGAGTAAATCCTTCAAACCTAGAATCTTCCGAAGGGCTTGATGAGTTAATTCACTATTTTTCTTCACCTCAGCCATTATGTGTTTATTCTCAGGGCCCCACGGTTTAGTTCCTGCACCATTTTCTCTTGGCCAGGATATGTCCCAGTTGGATGGTATGTGCCTACAAGGAGTGTTCTCGAACCCATAATTGTGAATCAGATTATGAGAAGTGTTATGATGTAACCTGTGTAGGGGCCTCCTCGGTGGGAGCTCTTCTTACACTTCCAGGCTCTCTTGATTGTTCGATGATCCCATGGCTTCCCCTTCTTCCTTCATAGCAACCTCTTCAGCTTCATCCCTCGTTAGATCTTCCTGATCTGACCTTATGCATCCTTCTCCAATGTTGAAGGGTGAGGAGGACATGGCGTTGGTCTAGTTGAATCTATCAGAAATCAGCAATATAAGAGAACAGAGGATTTCTCCGCGATACGGTGATCAACAGGTTCAGGAAGTATATATAGACTTTTTATCTTGGAGGAAAAGTACATGGTAGAAAAAAGGAGTACGGAAGGTGTCCCAGGTGGCACAACCCACCTAGGCGCGCCAGGCTTGTCTTGTGCCCACCAGGGGACGCTTCCTGGAAGTTTCTTTATTTCCAAAATTCTAAAATATTCCAAAGCTGAGAAAAAAGATTTTTGCGGATTTTTCGCAGTCCCTTTACTTACCGTATCACGTACCTCTTTATTTTCACGATTCTGGAGTGTTCCGGAAGGACTCTTTTATGTGCTCTTCCGGTGTCAATGTTTGGATAATGTTACTTTTAACATTGGTAGGCGTACCTAAGATATAATGCTTTATTCGTTGCCCATTGACAACCTTCAGGTTAGTACCTTCAGAGTTATTTATTTTGATTGCTCCAGACCGGTAAACCTCCTCGATGACATATGGGCCTTCCCATTTCGAGAGGAGCTTTCCTGCAAAAAATCTAAAACAAGAGTTGTACAAAAGAACATATTCTCCAACTTTAAACTCGTGCTTTTGAATTCATTTATCATGCCATCTTTTAACTTTTTCTTTGAATAACTTTGCATTTTCATAAGCTTGGGTTCTCCATTCATCTAAGGAGCTTATATCAAATAACATCTTTTCACCAGCAAGTTTGAAATCATAGTTGAGTTCTTTAACTGCCCAATATGCTTTATGTTCTAACTCAAGAGGCAAATGACAAGCTTTTCCATAAACTATTTTATAAGGAGACATACCCATAGGATTTTTATATGTTGTTCTATAGGCCCAAAGTGCATAATCTAATTTCTTAGAGCAATTCTTCCTGGACCTATTAACAGTCTTTTGCAAAATTAATTTTATTTCTCTATTGCTAAGTTCAACTTGGCCGCTAGACTGAGGATGATAGGGTGATGCAATTCTATGGTTAACATCATACTTAGCAAGCATCTTACGAAAAGCACCGTGAATAAAGTGTGAACCACCATCAGTCATTAAATATCTAGGGACTCCAAACCTTGGGAAAATAACTTCCTTAAGCATTTTAATAGAGGTGTTGTGATCAGCACTACTAGTTGGAATAGCTTCTATCCATTTAGTAACATAATCAACAACAACCAAAATATGTGTATACCCATTAGAGGAAGGAAAAGGTCCCATGTAATCAAATACCCAAACATCAAATGGTTCAACAGCAAGTGAATAATTCATAGACATTTCTTGACGCTTACCGATATTACCTATTCTTTGACATTCATCACAAGAAGAGACAAACTTACGGGCATCCTTGAAGAGAGTAGGCCAATAAAATCCAGATTGCAATACCTTGTGAGCAGTTCTATCTCCAGCATGATTCCCTCCATAAGCCTCGAAGTGACATTTCCGTAGGATTTGTCCCTGTTCATGCTCGGGTACACAACGTCTAATAATACCATCTACTCCTTCTTTATAAAGATGTGGGTCATCCCAAAAGTAATGTCTTAAATCATAGAAGAATTTTTCTTTTGCTGGTAAGTAAAGCTAGGGGTAAGTATTTAGCAACAATGTAATTATCATAATCAGCATACCAAGGAGTACTATTAGCAACATTTATTGCAGCTAACTGCTCATCAGGAAAACTATCATCAATAGGTAGTGGGTCATCAAGCACATTTTCAAGCCTAGACAAATTATCAGCTACGGGGTTCTCAACTCCTTTTCTATCAATGATATGTAAATTAAATTCTTGTAACAAGAGAACCCAATGAATAAGTCTAGGTTTAGCATCTTCCTTTTCCATAAGACATTTAATAGCAGCATGGTCTGTGTGAACAGTTACTTTGGAACACTGTTCAAGATATCTTCCGATATTCCGATAAATCCGCCAATTTATCACTTATCGTGGTTTGACCGATAAGATAAATCGGCCGATAAATCAACCGATATGGCGATAAATCGGCCAATATGCTGATAAACTGGCCGATTTACCCCTTATCGTAGGACGATCGATAAGTTCCCGATAAGCGATATCCCTAACAATGCTTTGGAATCAACAATATAAGGTCTAAATTTATCACAAGCAAACACCACTGCTAAGAATTCTTTTTTAGTAGTAGTATAATTTTTTGAGCACTATCTAGAGTTTTACTAGCATAATGAATAACATTAAGTTTCTTATCAACTCTTTGTCCTAGAACAGCACCAACAGAATAATCAATAGCATCACACATAATTTCAAAAGGCAAGTTCCAATCAGGTGGTTAAACAATAGGTGCAGATATTAAGGCTTTCTTGAGTGTTTCAAAGGCTTCAAGACAATCATCATCAAAAAAAGGAATATCCTTTTGCAAAAGATTAGTAAGAGGCCTAGAAATTTTAGAAAAGTCTTTGATAAATCTCCTATAGAAACCAGCATGACCAAGGAAACTATGAATACCTTTGATGTCCTTAGGACATTGCATTTTATCAATTGCATCAACCTTAACTTGGTCCACTTCAATACCTCTTTCAGAAATTTTATACCCAAGACAATACCTTCATTAACCATAAAGTGGCAATTCTCCCAATTCAAGACAATTTTTTTCTCACATCTCTGCAAAACTCGCTCAAGATTGCTTAAACAATCATCAAAAGACTTCCCATAAAAAGAAAAGTCACCCATGAAAACCTCAACAATCTTTTCACAAAAGTCAGAGAATATAGCAGCCATACATCTTTGAAAGGTAGCAGGTGCATTACATAAACCAAAAGGCATACGTCTATAAGCATAAGTTCCAAAGGGACAAGTAAAAGTATTCTTTTCTTGATCAGGTTGAGAAACAAGTATTTGTGAAAAGCCATAGTATCCATCTAGGAACCAAAAGTGTGTGTGCTTAGATAATCTTTCAAGCATTTGATCAATAAAAGCCAAAGGATAATGATCTTTTCTAGTTGCTTTGTTTAATTTTCTGTAGTCAATTACCATTCTATAGCCTGTAACAATTATTTATGGAATAATTTCATTTTTATCATTAGGAACAACAGTAATACCTCCTTTCTTAGGGACACAATGAACAGGACTTGCCCATCTACTATCAGCTATAGGATAGATTATACCTACTTCCTGAAGTTTTAAGATTTCTGTTCTTACCACTTCCTTCATTTTTGGATTCAACCGACATTGGTGGTCAACAATGGGTTTAGCATCAGGTTCCATATTAATTTTGTGTTGACATAGAGTGGGACTAATGCCCTTTAAATCATCAAGAGTATATCCAATAGCAGCCTGGTGCTTCCTTAGACCTTTCAATAATCTTTCTTCTTCATGTTCTGAAAGGTTAGCACTAATAATAACATGATATACCTTCTTTTCATCAAGATAAGCATATTTCAAAGTGTCTGGCAATTGTTTTAATTCAAACATGGGAGCACCTTTGGGTGGAGGAGGACCTCCTAGAGTTTCAATAGGCACATTGTGTTTAAGAAGATGATGTTTTTCAAAGAAAACTTTATCTATTTCATTTCTTTCATGCATATGAAAATCATTCTCATGGTCTAGCAAATATTGTTCTAAAGGATCCGTAGGTGGTACATCAATAGAAGCAAGACCAATTAATTCATCCTTACTAGGCAATTCTTTTTCATGATGATTTGTACTAAACTTGGAAAAATTAAACTCATGAGACTCATAACCAAAGCTAACACCAACAGTTTATTTCTCACAATCTATATTAGCATTAACTGTATTCAAGAAAGGTCTACCAAATACAATGGGACAAAAGTCATCTTTTGGGGAACCAAGAACAAGAAAATAAGTAGGGTATTTTATTTTTCCCACACAATACTTCAACATATCTAATAATCCCAACTGGTGATATTGTATCTCTATTAGCAAGTTTAATAGTAACATCTATTTCTTCCATCTCGGTAGGTGCTATGTCTTTCATAATTTCTTCATATAAAGTGTAAGGAATAGCACTCACACTAGCACCCATGTCACATAAACCATGATAACAGTGATCTCCTATTTTAAATGAAATAATGTGCATGCCAACAACAGGTCTATGTTTATCTCTTTTATCAGGTTTAGCAATTCTAGCAGCTTCTTCACAGAAGTAAATAACATGCCCATCCATATCTTCTTCTAGGAGATCTTTAACCATAGCAATACTAGGTTCAACTTTAATTTGTTCATCAGGTTTAGGTGTTCTAATATAGCTTTTGTTGACCACAATTGAGACTTTAGCATGCTCCTTAATCCTAACAGGGAAAGGTGGTTTCTCAATATAAGCAGAAGGAACAACTGGATCAACATTATAAAGTATAGTTTCTTCTTTAACTGGTACTGGTTCTTTAATTTCTTCTTTAATAGGTGGGTGATATTTAAACCACTTCTCCTTAGGGAGTTCAACATGAGTAGCAAATGATTCACAAAAGAGGCTACTATCTCAGAGGCAAGTCCATATTTAGTGCTAAACTTTTGAAAAGCATAATTATCCACAAAATATTTAACACAATCATACTTAAGTTTAATACCTGACTCTTTACCTTCATCGAGTTCCCAATCTTCAGAGCTGCGTTTAATTCTTTCCAAAAGATCCCGCCGGAATTCAATAGTCTTCTTCACTAATGAACTAGCACAAGAAGTATCAAGCATGGTTTGATCATTACGAGAAAGCCGAGCATAAAAATTCTGGATAATAATTTCTCTTGAGAGCTCATGATTGGGGCATGAATATAACATTGACTTAAGCCTCCCCCAAGCTAGAGCGACACTTTCTCCTTCACGTGGCCAAAAAATATATAATTCCGATAATTCGGGATCACGATGAACTAGATGCATAGGATAAATTTTTTGGTGGAACTCCTTCCATGATCCAATATCATCACATATCCTATACCATGCCAATGCTTTTCCCTTCAAAGATAAAGGGAAAACCTTTTCCATCACTTCATCCCTGGGTAAACCTGCAAGCTTAAACAATCCACAAATTTGTTCCACATATATCATGTGCATATCAGGATGTTCGGTTCCATCTCATGCATAAGGATTAGCTAGCAGTAGTTCTATCATACCCGAAGGAATTTCATATTCAATATTTTCAGTAGGTACATTAGGTTGAGGGGTAGCTAATTGTGATTCTGGACGAGGTGAAGATACCCCGAACAAACCCCTCAAAGGATTGTTTTCCATAGTAACAAGCACTGGTGCCCATTGGTCCTAACAAACGGTTTTTAACCCGTTTCCACGACGACATTTGGAACCATCGCCAAATGAGTGTGGGCGATAGGGGGTCCTTCCCACACGACCCAGAAACCGTCAGGGATTGGGCCCCTACAGTACTACTACTCGTTTCTGCTCGCATTGCCATCATAGTCGGTATTCTGTGGTGCTATGTTTACGATGTGCGGCCCATCACAAATGGCTCACTATTATAGAATGTGTATGATGTGCGGCCCATCGCAAACGGTTCACCGTTAAGAAGATTAGCTAATTGTCGTATGAGTGTCGGACAGGATTACGAAACGTCGGACCATCGTAACATCGTCGTACACGATAACTATCGCACACGCTATCATGTGGTGCAACGTTTATGATGCATACTTCATCAGAAATAGTTCATGGTTGCGAATCGTGTACGATAAGGCAACTAACACAAACGTTTAGTTTGCCCGCACCGTTTGTGATATTGTCTGACATCGCACACGGTTTGCAAATGGCAACTGTGTGCATGCTTGCACACGTTTCCTCTCTGTGAACCGTCTCAGATTATGGTGCATATCGCAAACGTTTGTGTTTTACCAACTATGTGTGCCGTAACAACCTGGAGATCGTAATTTCACCCTAATTTAATTGTTGCTTTTCCAAATTATACCGGATATGGATTTGAATCTGAATGTATGCTACAGCTTTATTCATATCCATTAGGTTCAAACAACCAATGCATTATTCGATTCATAGGTACATATGTTCAAGAATTACATAAGAACCAAATAAAGAATGATGAACCACAGTTTTATACTTGTACTATTAAAGACGGTAAAGAAAGAGGCGAAATATATTCTGGTTGCTGAACAAGGTGAAGTGGAATGCCCATATTGTGCCCTCCTCCATGCAAAAGGCACACACGACTCTAGTCCAACCCCTTGTGATGGCCGACCGCCCATCCTTCACGGTCTTCATGAAAACATCTAGATAATCATCGTGTTCTGGTAGAAATACTTTAACCTTTGCATGCCCATCAATCATGTAGTTTGAGAGGTAATCTTGAGTAAACTGCTTTGGCCACCACTGCAAAGGAAAAAGATTCAGACATTGTCATCTAACACAACTCATTATGGGCAGTAAAAAGAAGACTGCGGAGTTCTTACTTACCATCCTGCAGTTTGTTGTTGTCTTGGATAAAGTGTAAACAAATAGTTTAATTGCCATCTTTGGACCCATTTTACTAACAATCTTTATCAGCTTCCTCACTTGATGCTGGTTCATCGATATCTCATTGCCCCATACGCAGAAAGGGTCGAAGCGCGGAGCTTTACCAATGACTTATGTACCTAAAAGCACCAAGTTAATATTAGAAGCTAAACAACAATTGCACAATGATGTAGCAAACACTCTTTTATAATATGTCTATATACATCTGTATGTGCTAGTCCATTTGAAATCTCTAAAAAGACAAATATTTAGGAATGGAGGGAGTATCTTATAACATCCAATATACTCACATATTAGATGAATTAACATCTTATATTATGGGCCGGAAGGAGTTTGGTGCATTCTTACAAATTATCGGCTGATTAACTGCTGTTGTACCCAGGGGTTACAGTTAGTTTGAGCTGTTCGGGCTCAAATAGCCCTAAAGTATATCTAAACACGAGGGCTAGTTTGAGCTAGTTGCATCTATAACCCACCAAAAAAACTATCCGACCCAAGAGGTGCTAATTGGAGCTAGTTCTCCTAGTGCATTTATTGTCAATCTAACCCTGCCATCCAAACAACTCTTTGGATGGAGTTAGTTCAGGGTTAGTAATGAGCTAGAAACTAACTCTAACCTCTAGCTAAGTTGAGTATCCAAATAGGGTTGTGCTATTGTTGGTGTTGCTGCGGCTCTTCTACGTATATCTAGACATCATTAGAACATTAATGTAACACTCTTCCTTGTTGCTATGTAGCCTAGGATTGCATATTTAGACATTAAGTACAATGCATGTTGCTATGTAGCCTCAGATATATTACATATGGCCCTAGTTAACCTAACGATAAATAGGTTGCAGATATATTCAGTTAAAAGTCCGATTCACCGGTTAGTCCCTTATCAGCCGCCGGCCTATATGGTACCAGCTACCGATATCCTGAACAGTGAGCAAATATAAGCCATGGGATGAAACTAACCTTGATGGAAAACAACAGTTGTTCCCAAAATTGTCCTGTGTGGGTACATCGAGAAGCATGTTAAGCACAACAGTTCATACTTGCACATATAGAACATCATGTTGTGAATAACTGGAATAAACAAGGCATACTATGAACAACCAAAGATAGCATTTAAAACTAGACATATGCTAACTACAAACAACCGAACAATCAAAAAACTTTAGAAGAGGCATATGCTAGCTATAACAGGCTTAACAGCAAGCAAATATATGCATTCCTATCGGTATGTTTAAAACTGGATTGATGAAATGTATTGCACAGTAAATAATTGCACATATAGAGCATCACATTGTGAACAACTGAAATAAACAAGGCATACTGCAAACAACCAGATATAGCAATTAAAACTGGACGTATTCTCACTACACTACAAAAGGGACTCGACAAAACAAATCATGGGTTTCCCCCTGTGAAGAGGCATGGCAAAACAAATCATGGGTTTCCTCACTTTTCACAGATGGCCTCGTTCCCATGGGAAGAGCACGGACCAGGGATGCGCTCCATGTTGTCGCAGATGGGCTCCTTCCCCTTGGAAGAGCATGGTTGTAGGGTGCCCTCCCTGATGTCGCAGATGGGCGCTTTCCCCTTGGAAGAGCAGATGGGCTCTTTCCCCTTGGAAGAGCCGGAGAGGGTGCCCTCCTCATGGTCGCCGTCGATGAGGTCTAACTTGGAAGCTGTGGCTCCAAGCTAGCGTCATAGAACGTGTCCTTCAGAAATGACAAAAGGGGCTCACGATGATGTAGAATGGCAAATTGTTGACAGCGAGCGAGAGGAGATCAACAGCAGGGCCATGGATGAGATCAACGGCGGTTGAACCTGCGGGGTTGGGTGTGGGCCACTTAACCTGTGACATAGCCCGCCTCAGGTCGTCGATGTCGATGACCTCGATGTCGTATCCGGCGGATGAGACATGCCCACATACTCTAGCCCGCTGCTTGAGTGCTTGCCGCCAGTAATGGTCATCGGCTTCCTCGGCGACGTCGGGCGAAGAGACCGCTATACACCTCTTTTGGGCCAGTCGCTCCTCGAGCTCCACGGGAGGCGTAGCCAGGCTTAGGTTGCGATGCTCTGGAGTGGGGGGTGGGGATGGGGATCTGTGGGAAAGGGGTGGTTTGGCAGGCGTCATCTAAGAAACTCAGGGCGGCCTGGGTATGGAGATCGGTGGGTAAGCTGCATGGGCAAACCGGCAGATGTTGACAATGGAGGCCTTGCGGCGGCAGCGGCAGCAGGGACCTTGCTAGGGTTTCAAGCCAGGGAGGGTGTGTGTGTGTGTGTGTGTGCACGCGTGCACGCCCGAGGAGGTTTTGGTGTGTGTGTGTGTGTGTGTGGAGGGGGGCGTGGGGTGTTTGAGGAAATGACGCGGGTACTAAAAATTATACTACGCGGGAGTCAAACGCGGGATTGAAATGCTCGGATATTGAAAATTTTGATGATAGTGCATCGCACACGGTCCAAAGATAACAACCGTGTGATATGAAACAGAAAAACCCTCGAGGCGGGCAGATATTTTCTAGGGATGCAGGCGGGATTGGGAACAAGAAACATCGCACATGGTCCAGAGATAACAACCGTGTTATGAAACAGAAAAACCCTCGAGGCGGGCAGATATTTTTGAGAGGGGGGGGGCCTTGTGGAGCCCAATGTACTGTGCGGATGTGTGTGTGACATGTGCACCGGTGTGGCACCCCATTAGTTCGAGTGAACCATGTATGTTGCGTCATCCGACTTATCTAATGTTCATAAATTTGGCGAAAAATGATGCGGGAGAGGGTCAGAACACGAACACACTTGCATGTGGACCAAATTTATGTATCAAAAGGGTGGTTTGATTTTCAAATACCAAATGCAACTTCGATGTGGCACCTCTCTCGCAAAGCGCACTGTATTGCTTGCCT
>NC_041392.1:171259890-171279793 GCF_002162155.2 Triticum dicoccoides
AAGTGTGAAGTAGCTAGCAGCCCCCTCCCTTGTGTCGGCACGAAGGGAATCCGAAGCTATGAATGCATGCCCCCCCAACCGTGTGCAATGACTTTCATTTTGCCTGCTGCGTCAATCACACACGGTTCGCTCTAGCAAACCATCACCCCCAAAATTCTTTGTGGCACAGAAAACCCTCACCACCCAATTCAAAAAAGAAAACCCTCACCATCCCCACGTCATAAAAACCCTCACCCCGCCCCCTCCGGTACATTCTGAAGGAAATATGCCCTAGAGGCAATAATAAAGTTGTTATTTATATTTCCTTATATCATGATAAATGTTTATTATTCATGCTAGAATTGTATTAACTGGAAACTTAGTACATGTGTGAATACATAGACAAATAGAATGTCACTAGTATGCCTCTGCTTGACTAGCTCGTTGAATCAATGATGGTTATGTTTCCTAACCATAGACATGAGTTGTCATTTGATTAACGAGACCACACCATTAGAGAATGATGTGATTGACTTGACCCAACCGTTAGTTTAGCACGATGATCGTTTAGTTTGTTGCTATTGCTTTCTCCATAACTTATATATGTTCCTATGACTATGAGATCATGCAACTCCCGAATGCCGGAAGAACACTTTGTGTGCTACAAAACGTCACAACATAACTGACTGATTATAAAGGTGCTCTACAGGTGTCTCTGATGGTGTTTGTTGAGTTGGCATAGATCGAGATTAGGATTTGTCACTCCGATTGTCGGAGAAGTATCTCTGGGCCCTCTCGGTAATGCACATCACTATAAGCCTTGCAAGCAATGTGACTAATGAGTTAGTTACGGGATGTTGCATTACGGAACGAGTAAAGAGACTTTCCGGTAACAAGATTGAACTAGGTATTGAGATACCGACGATCGAATCTCGGGCAAGTAACATACCGATGACAAAGGGAACAACGTATGTTGTTATGCGGTTTGAGCGATAAAGATCTTCGTAGAATATGTAGGAGCCAATATGAGCATCCAGGTTCCGCTATTGGTTATTGACCAGAGATGTGTCTCGGTCATGTCTACATAGTTCTCGAACCCGTAGGGTCCGCACGCTTAACGATCTGTGACGATTTGTATTATGAGTTATGTAATTTGATGACCAAAGTTTGTTCGGAGTCCCGGATGAGATCGGGTACATGACAAAGAGTCTCGAAATGGTCGAGATGTAAATAACGATATATTGGAAGGCTATATTCTGACATCGGAAAAGTTCCGAGTGATTCGGGTATTTTTTGGAGTACCGAAAAGTTACGGGAATTAGTATTGGGCCTTAGTGGGCCATACGGGAAAGGAGAGAAAGGCCTCAAGGGTGGCCGCACCCCTTCACCATGGACTGGTCCGAATTGGACTAGGGAAAGGGGGCTCCCACTTCCTTCCTACTCCTTCTCCCTTCCCTTTTTCCTATTCCATGTGGGAGGTGGAATCCTACTAGGACTAGGGAGTCCTGGTTGGACTCCACACTTTGGGTACGCCCTATGAGGGCCGGCCTCCTCCTCCCTCCATCCTTTATATATGTGGCCAGGGGGCACCCCATAGACACACAAGTTGATTGTTTCCAGCCGTGTGCGGTGCCCCCCTCCACCATAATCCACATTGGTCATATCATAGCAGTGCTTAGGCGAAGCTCTGTTCCGGTAGCATCATCATCACCATCATCACGCCGTCGTGATGACGAAACTCTCCCTCGACACTCTGCTGGATCATGAGTTCGTGGGACGTCACCGAGCCGAACGTGTGCAGATCATGGAGGTGTCATACTTTCGGTACTAGGATCGGTCGATCATGAAGACGTACGACTACATCAACCGCGTTGTCATAATGCTTCCGCTTACGTTCTACGAGGGTACGTGGACAACACTCTTTCCCTCTCGTTGCTATGCATCACCATGATCTTGCGTGTGCGTAGGAATTTTTTTGAAATTACTACGTTCCCCAACACGTTCCCCATTCACACCTACACAAGCTCCTCTGCGTCTATGCCATGGCCCCGCCTATCGCGGCGGTAAACACTTAGCTCGATGCCTGCTGCCACCAGGCCGCCGGCAAAGCCCACCGCATTTCGCCACTTCCGCTTGCCGCCGCCTATCGCCATCGACTTTCTCGACACTGATCGCGGTCGACCCAGCTCCACTCGGTTGGGGAATCTGTCGTACTAAGGGTTCTTTCTCATGGACGACAAGGTAACTAGTATAACGAGATATTATCTCATCTCTTATCCCAGTTCATCTGCCTCCTTTAATCACCCGGCGGAAATCACCGTGAATTCTTTTTTATTCTAGTTGATTTGAGGGTTTTCTTTCATTCATAGAATGTACGGTGCGCCGACACTTCAGGATTTTGCGACCGCTGCCAGAGATTCCATCTCTCCATTAACTTGAGCACGCGCGCGGTATTGATGGCCGGATATGCAAATGTACCATTGATTACATACAAGAAGTCATCAACCCACGACGATAATGAGGATACACGTTGGATTATAGATCATTTCCAACAAAACATTCTAGTAAAGTAAAGTTTTTCTCACACAACAAATAACAAAGCGATGAAATGAACTTCAGCTCAACCACTCGTTGGTGTTGGAAATGCTTTCTTTGAACCAGAAGTGATTTGCTGGGAAGGGCCAGCTACTGTCAATCTCAAGACCAGCGTAGGACTGATCATCGAGGCTGAAGTGGGCTATGTCAGGACCCATAGTGCGATGGTAGGGAAGCATAGTAATGACCGAGGTATAGATATAGTTGCTTCTCATAAATGGTAGTAATGTTGTGTCAACAGCAGCTGGATCGCCTTTCACCATCATTAGATAGTTTTGTCTAAGGAAGAGCGAGATTCCTCCAAGAATTTCAATACTGAACCAGGGAGAAGGTGTTGGCGCTAGTGCACTAGTATCCATCCTGAATACCCTGCAACGGATGTTGGAATAGGTCCAGAGAGTGCGACCATGCGAGACAACACCTGCTTCCTTAGTAACATCAGCAGTGCCCTGTATACAGACAAGAAGAGGTGATCCATCGGAATAAGTTGCCAGGCGCCACTGAGTATATGGGTCCTGCTCGTCCTCATGCTCGTGATCATCAGCATCGTCGTCTCCCCCTTGGTCATAAAAATTTTCAAGTATAGGTGGTGGAATGTTCACAGGACCTTGCAAACACAAGAATGTTAATTAATTAGTAAAGGGAAACTAGCTAACCCGCATGCATGTGGATGAAACAATTATAATTATGGTGGAAGACAAACGTACTGAAAGCACGATGATTCCATGCAAAAACAGTGCCACGAGTGGTGGCAGCAAACACAAGACCCTCGTATTGAATTGCATCACAGTACTCATCCGTGTACAAAAATTGATTTTTGAGCAATATCCATCGAGGCGTGGAAGTAAGGAAGGCAACAAGCTAGTCGAAGATAGCAACAACTTCATAGTTCGTGTAATCCCAAAAGCGGTTGGGAACTCGACAAATTGCTATCTTCTGTAGACGACAGTTACCATGATCGTATTTGAACTCACGTAGATCATCTGTGTGCTCAACTTCTAGGCAGTCTGAGATTTTTGGAAGTGGAACCCAGTGACGAGTGTACACATTCACAAGTTCCCACTCGTAGTTGTACCCAATATAAACAACCCAATCTTCATTTGCGCCTGCCCAAGCCTTGCCCTCAAGCGATGGCATCTTAACATCACACATATCATTATCAAGTGGCATCAACTTGCACAAGGCGAGGCTTACGTCGTCCCCGCGCCAGTCAGCAGGGTCACGGCAAACAAGATAGGGGAGATCAAACCGCTCCTGGACCCTTGGGTTGCTTGTAATGATGTTATTAGTTGAGTCGACAATGGTCTTGAACGAACCTGCCATCCTAGCCGAGGTGATGACATCGCACCGATTAATGAGTTCCTCCACCACGTCATCTTTCAGACCGAGGCAAGAATAGCGGGGTCATTTCCGGCCTGTTCCGTCCATCGAGAAGATGATCGAACAATGGCAGAAGGAAGGGTGAAGGCAAATGGAGGGAGGAAGGGCGTGCGACAACAGTTCCAAATCGAGAGGGAAAGGCGAAGAGGTGGTGGATGATGAAGCTATGTACCTAGGGTAGGGTCATGGATCTGTCCAACATACCCTCCCCAAGGACATCTCTACAAAGAATCAGAAACAGTCGAAGAGAAACCATCATCCACTCGACCATGAAGATGTGCTCACTCGACCACCTTGAAGACACTCGACCACCAGAAGATGAGAAACTCTCCACTCTGCAACGGTCAAGACTTAAACCAAAGCTTTATGGGCATTTATAACACTTAACTGCAAACGTTACCAGTAACGCTCCTCTTTTATGAACAATGAACCCTGTGTAACGGAGGGGAGCAGGGGTCCTAGCACACTCTATATAAGCCACCCCCTCCTCTGGGACAGGGGTTCACACTTTTTGTAATTCACACATATATATTTAGTCGACCGCCTTCGGGCTCCGAGACGTAGGGCTGTTACTTCCTCCGAGAAGGGCCTGAACTCGTAAAACTCATGTGTACAACTCCTCCATAGCTAGGATTTTGCCTCTACATTCCTACCCCCCTATTCTACTGTCAGTCCTAGAACCACGACAGTTGGCGCCCACCTTGGGGCAGGTGTCTTAGAGACTTGTTGGAGAAGTTGCAATTTTTCCGATCCCCTTCATCATGGTTTCAGGCAGAGGTTTGGCTGAGGGCCGCGAGATCCGTCTCGGCGCGCTCGTGCTTGTCGCCAACGACTCCACTTGGCTTCAAGAGGCTCCACTCGACGTCGACGCGCTCCCCGCTCGCGGGGCGATGCACTTTCGCGCGTGTGTCTGCGGCGTCCTCCTGCGAAAACCATCGACCCAATATCAGTCGACTCCGTCAGCTTTCCCCCTCCCTACGGCTCGCCAGAGCAAACGCTTCGGTCGGTCGAGGCTTCAGCGGTGGGTGAGGCATGCAGTGGCCCGCTAGTCGTCCACCCCTCAAGTCGCGGCAATCGAGCCCGACGAAACTCTCTACGGCATGTTCGATCTGTCGACTGGCTCTGTAGAGACCGCATCCGAGTGCGACAGCAGTGACCCAGCGGCTGAAGTTCTGATGGTCAATGGACCACGCAGCCCTCCTGGCTTCAACCATGAAGACGGAGGCGACGGGAACGGCGATCCGTCGCGCGTTCACGAGGAGTACCGCCCCGAACCCCTCTCCTGGTAGCAGAGGGAGGAACTTCGTCGCTGGAACATGGATGCATTGCATACTCCTATAGTTGGAGAAACCCCTGAGGCCCAGGCCTTGGAGCAGGCGCGCATGGCCAACCTGGCTGAGCGCACTCGACTGGAGAACCTCCAGCGCGCACTCGACGATCGCGCTCGGCAGCATGCTCCCGAATCCAGTTGACGCCAGCTTTTTCCTCCTCCGACTCAGGTATACCGAACCCCGATCCAGAATCTGGCTGTTGATACCCAGATAGCGGAGTCGATCCAAACCTCCCAGTCAGAAGCTGGCCGAGGTCTGGTGCAGATCCGAGCCTTGCTCCGGGCGGCAGGAGAACAGAATACGGTTGTATCTCAGTCGCGGGATAGGATCCACAGCAGATCCGTGATGGCAGACATAGTTCAGTCGGCCCATAGCCCAAGATCGCCTCCGAGGCGTGAGGGACGTGGGGATCGACGAGATCAGTACAGAAACCGAGAGCAGTATGATCGCCGAGTCGATCGTGATGATCACCGTCGAGTGCCCACGCCTCCCCCAAGGAGCGGGTCATACGTGCCTCGGCAGCATGAAGACAGACGCCCTCATAGTTTTGGGCGAGGTATTCCAATCGACCCCAGGGAGCCAGGCTTTGATGCGAGATCTATTCTCGTGCAGGGCTTGGTCGACAGAAATAGAGCTCACCGAGAGGGCCATGATAGAGATCCACAAACCAACAACAGGGTGCATGTCTCTGGTCCAGAGTGCTTCAACAGAGCTATCAAAGCTGCGGTGCCCCAACTTCAGGTTGGCGTATGGAGTTAGTAAGTTCACCAGAGAGTCCAAGCCTGACACTTGGCTTGAAGACTACCGAGTGGCTGTCCAGATTGGTGGCGGCAATGATAAAGTGGCCATGAAACACCTTCCTCTGATGTTGGAGGGCTCAGCTAGAGCATGGCTGAATCAGTTAGCGCCTGGCAGCATCTATACTTGGGAAGATCTCGCCCGAGTGTTTGTCAGAACATTCGAGGGCACTTGCAAACGGCCGGCAGGATTGACAGAGTTACAGTGGTGTGTTCAGAAGCCGAATGAAACTTTGAGGGATTATATCCAGAGATCGATCACCCTACACCACACGGTAGAAGATGTGTCGGATCATCAGGCAATTTGTGCCTTTAAGGAAGGCGTCAGGTATCGAGAGTTGAATATGAAGTTCGGCCGGATAGGGAATATGACTCTGGCCCGGATGATGGAAATTGCCACCAAGTATGCCAATGGTGAAGAAGAAGAAGAGCGACTCCGAAGCAGCAAGCACAAAGCAGTCGCCCACGAAGCCGGAGGAGGAAACTCTGGTCGGAAACAGAAGCGCAAGGCCAAGCCAGCTGCTCCGGGTGAAGCCTTGGCTGTGGTTCAAGGAAAGTTCAAGGGGAAGCCCAAAGGGCCGTGGAACCCCAAGAAAGTAAGAGATCAAGATGGGAACGACGTGTTGGATTTGCCGTGTCATATCCACACCAAAAAAGATGAAGAAGGTAATTTCATTTACCCGAAGCATACCACTCGGCAGTGTCGGCTCCTAATCCAGCAGTTCCGAGAGAAACAGCCCAAGGAAAAGGAGAAAGAAGAAGACAAGGCTGAGGATGAGGAAGAGGATGATGATGGTTATCCCCACATGAATTCCACTCTGATGATTTTTGCTTACGTTGAGAGCAAAAGTCGATTGAAAGTCATCAACAGGGAAGTGAACATGGTCGCTCCGGTGACACCCAATTACTTGAAGTGGTCACAGACTACCATTACATTTGACTAGTCTGACCATCCAGCGCACATAGCCACCCCTGGGAGGCAAGCACTGGTGGTCGACCCGGTGGTCGAAGGCACTCGACTGACAAAGGTCCTGATGGACGGTGGCAGTGGCCTGAACATACTGTATGCAGAGACGTTGAAGGGAATGGGCATTCCGATGTCCAAACTCAGCGAAAGCCATATGAGTTTCCATGGGGTCATTCCAGGCAAGAAAGCTGCATCCCTCGGTCAGATTGCACTCGACGTGGTTTTCGGTGATTCCAAAAATTACCGCAAAGAAAAGTTGACATTTGAAGTTGTGGATTTCCAGAATTCTTATCATGCAATTCTGGGCAGGCCAGCTTATGCACGGTTTACGGCTCGACCATGTTACGTGTACCTCAAATTGAAGATGCCTGCACCCAGAGGAGTGACCACTACCTCTGGTAATCGGAAGAAAGCAGAAGAGTGCTTCTAGAAGGGCTCAAAGATCGCCGATGCCCAGATGGCCGTGGTAGAATTGCAAGAATACCAGAAAAATGCAGATCCGAGTGACTTGCTACGAGCCAAGAAGCCAGCCACAGATTCAGCATTCCAGTCATCTGGTGAAACGAAGTCGATTCGCATTCACCCGACAGATCCCAACGTAGCTCCGACTCACATTTCGACTACACTCGACTCCAAATAGGAAGAAGCGCTCATCCAGTTCCTCCATGAGAACTGGGACATCTTTGCATGGAAGCCTTCTGACATGCCGGGTGTTCCCAGGGGACTGGCTGAGCATCGATTGTGAGTCGACCCGAAGGTGAAACCAGTCCAAGAGCATCTTCGATGGTCCGCCGTCGAGAAAAGAAAGGCAATCGGCGAAGAGGTGGCTCGGCTTTTGGCAGCTGAGTTTATCCGAGAGATTTACCACTCCGAGTGGTTAGCCAATATTGTCATGGTCCCAAAGAAAGACGACTCACTTCGCATGTGTATTGATTTCAAGCATATCAATCGGGCCTGCCCAAAAGATCACTTCCCTCTCCCTCGCATCGATCAGATAGTCAACTCGACTGCAGGGTCTGAGCGTTTTTCCTTTTTGGACGCCTACTCCGGGTACCACCAGATCCGTCTGTATGGACCCAATGAAATAAAGACAGCTTTCATCACCCCGTTTGGGTGCTTCTGTTATGTCACAATGCCATTCGGTTTGAAGAACGCCAGAGCCACATTCATGCGGATGATTCAGAAGTGCCTGCTCACTCAGATCAGTCGGAATGTGGAAGCATACATGGATGACATTGTGGTCAAGTCAGGTAAAGGTTCCGACCTACTGACTGACCTTGTTGAAACCTTTGCCAACCTCAGAAGGTATGATATCAAGCTCAATCCATCAAAGTGCACGTTTGGAGTTCCAGGCGGAAAGTTACTCGGTTTTCTTGTTTCCGAACAAGGAATCGATGCTAACCCAGAGAAAGTAGGCGCTATACTCCGAATGAAACGCCCTGTGCGTGTGCATGATGTCCAGGAGCTTACTGGTTGCTTGGCCGCCCTAAGTCGATTCATTTCTCGCCTCAATGAAAAGGCGCTGCCTCTTTACCGACTGATGAAGAAATCAGACAAGTTCGAGTGGACCCCAGAAGCTGATGCAGCATTTGCAGAGCTAAAAGCCCTGCTTTCCACCCAGCCGGTGCTTGCTGCTCCAATCAGCAAAGAGCCTCTACTACTTTATATAGCAGCCACTGGACAAGTCGTCAGTACAGTACTTGCGGTCGAGCGGGAAGAAGAAGGAAAAGCTTATAAGGTTCAACGCCCAGTTTATATTTCTGAAGTCCTGACCCCGTCAAAGCAGAGATATCCTCATCATCAGAAGCTTGTCTATGGGATTTACATGACCACAAAGAAGGTTGCACACTATTTCTCGGATAACTCTATTACAGTCGTCAGTGAAGCTCCATTGTCAGAGATTCTGCGCAACAGAGATGCAACTGGTCGAGTGGCCAAATGGGCGATTTAAATCCTTCCCTTGGATATCAAGTTTGAGGCAAAGAAAGCTATCAAGTCCCAAGCAATAGCAGATTTCCTCGCCGAGTGGATCGAACAGCAACTGCCGACTCAAGTTCACTCTGAGCACTAGACCATGTTCTTTGACGGATCTAAGATGCTGAACGGTTCTGGTGCTGGAGTAGTTCTGGTATCCCCCCGAGGAGATAGGCTCAGATATGTCCTCCAGATTCACTTTGATTCCTCCAACAATGAAGCAGAATATGAAGCACTCCTGTAAGGGTTTCGCATGGCCATCTCACTCGGCGTCCGTCGCCTCATGGTCTATGGTGACTCAGATTTAGTAGTTAATCAAGTGATGAAGGAGTGGGACGTCAGAAGCCCAGCCATGACTGGTTACTGCAACGCGGTGAGAAAGCTTGAAAAGAAGTTTGAGGGGTTAGAACTCCACCACATACCCCGACTAAAAAATCAAGCAGCCGATGATTTGGCAAAGATAGGTTCCAAGAGAGAATCCATTCCTAGCAATGTGTTTTTTGAGCATATTCACTCGCCAACAGTTCAGGAAGATCCTTTTACTGAAGAGCCCCCGCAACCTAAGAGCGCCACAGATCCGACTGAAGTCGAGGTCCCAGCCATGGTCGACCTGATCATGGAGGTTCTGGCCATTACTCCCGACTGGACGGTGCCCTACATTGCGTACATCCTCAGGAAAGAACTCCCAGAGGATGAAGAAGAGGCTCGACAAATCGTCCGTCGATCCAAGGCCTTTACTGTGATAAGAGGGCAGCTGTTCAGAGAAAGCGTGACTGGATTCGGTCAGAAATGCATAACACCAGAAGAAGGTCGAATGATCCTCAATGACATCCACTCGGGGACCTGTGGTCATCATGCGTCCTCTCGGGCCATCGTGGCTAAAGCAAACCGAGCTGGATTCTATTGGACACGCGCAAGTGAAATGGCGAAAGATATAGTCGACCGATGTGAAGGCTGCCAGTTTTACACTTTTACTCTGACATGTCTCACAAGCCAGCGTCAGCCCTGAAGACCATCCCCCTCATCTGGCCCTTTGCTGTTTGGGGACTAGATATGGTTGGACCACTGAGAGCTGGCAGGAGCGGCTTCACTCATGTGCTCGTTGAAGTCGACAAGTTCACCAAATGGATCAAAGCTAAACCTATCAAGAACCTTGATGCTAGCACCGCTGTCAGTTTTATCAAACAATTGACATTCAGATATGGAGTCCCACATAGCATCATCACGGACGACGGATCGAACTTCGATTCCGATGAGTTCAGAGCTTTTTGCGCCTCTCAGGGCACTTGAGTCGACTATGCTTCTGTCGCTCACCCGCAGTCGAACGGACAAGCAGAAAGAGCCAACGGCCTAATTCTCAAAGGACTGAAACCCCGACTGATGCGTGATCTCAAACACGCAGCAGGCGCTTGGGTTGATGAAATTCCGTCAGTTCTGTGGGGTTTGAGGACAACTCCTAATCGGTCGACCGGACGAACTCCTTTCTTCTTAGTCTATGGAGCCGAAGCTGTCCTACCAAGTGACCTACTCCACAATGCACCCTGAGTTGAGCTCTTTTCCGAAGAGGAAGCAGAGCAGGCCCGGCAAGATTCAGTCGATCTCTTAGAGGAGGAAAGAGAGATGGCCTTGATCCGATCGACCATTTATCAGCAAGACCTGCGTCGATTCCACGCCAGAAATGTGAGGGGTCAAGCCTTTCAAGGAGACCTGGTTCTTCGAGTGGATCAACAGAAACCACACAAGCTTTCCCCGACTTGGGAGGGCCCCTTCATCATCATCAAAGTTCTCCACAATGGAGCATACCATCTTTACAGTATTGAGCACCAGAAAGACGAGCCACGAGCTTGGAACACGGAGCTGCTCCGCCCCTTTTATACTTAAGCACTCGTTCGAATAAAATGTAATAAGAAACACCTTTGTAATTTGTTTATCAAAGACAAGAGCTTATGGTCCTATCATTCGATTGTTGTGTTCTTATTTACTTCTGAAATCCCCTAGTGGGTGGGCTTGGTCGCGAATCCGTTTCGCGTAAGTTTGAAAAAAACTCCTACTGAGTGGAGAGCGGTCCTCCCACTCGGGGGCTTAGCTGCAGTCCAGCACTCGCCTAAGTTCTCTCACTAGGAGACTTAGCTGCAGTCCAGTACTCGCCTAAGTTTGAAAAAATCCTATCGAGTGGAGAGTAACCCTCCCACTCGGGGGCTTAGCTGCAGTCCAGCACTCGCCTAAGTTCTCTCACTAGGAGACTTAGCTGCAGTCTAGTACTCGCCTAAGTTTGAAAAAATCCTACCGAGTGGAGAGCAACCCTCCCACTCGGGGGCTTAGCTGCAGTCCAGCACTCGCCTAAGTTCTCTCACTAGGAGACTTAGCTGCAGTCCAGTACTCGCCTAAGTTTGAAAAAATCCTACCGAGTGGAGAGCAACCCTCCCACTCGGGGGCTTAGCTGCAGTCCAGCATTCGCCTAAGTTCTCTCACTAGGAGACTTAGCTGCAGTCCAGTACTCGCCTAAGTTTGAAAAAATCCTACCGAGTGGAGAGCAGCCCTCCCACTCGGGGGTCTTAGCTGCAGTCCAGTACTCGCCTAAGTACCCCTATCCGCAAGGATGACGAGGTGCAGGTCGACTGCAACTTCCTCCTTCGGGGCAACGGCACAAGTACAACGTCTGCTCCATCCCTATCCGCAAGGACGACGAGGTGCAGGTCGACTGCAACCTTCTCCTTCGGAGCTACGGCACAAGTACAACATCCGCTCCATCCCTATGCGCAAGGACGACGAGGTGCAGGTCGACTGCAACCTTCTCCTTCGGAGCTACGGCACAAGTACAACGTCCGCTCCATCCCTATCCGCAAGGACGACGAGGTGCAGGTCGACTGCAACCTTCTCCTTCAGAGCTACGGTACAAGTACAACGTCCGCTCCATCCCTATCCGCAAGGACGGCGAAGCGCAAGTCGACTGGAGCCGCCGCCTCAGAGCTGTGTCTCCAGCGCAAAGACTATTCCAAGCAGTGAGCAAAGTCCATTCAAAGGCAAACGCAAGCACATTCAGAAATAAACCAAATTTAGATAAATCCTAAAAGTTCCGAGCAGCAAATCAAAAGTGCTCGGGCATCAAGCCCGAAGGAGTTCAACGATTACAGCAATCACTCGGCATTCCGAGGCAAATTTAAAGTAGATTCAAGTTTCATAAGTTTGTT
The DNA here is from genome assembly GCF_002162155.2 of Triticum dicoccoides. Lineage (NCBI taxonomy): Eukaryota > Viridiplantae > Streptophyta > Magnoliopsida > Poales > Poaceae > Triticum > Triticum dicoccoides. The sequence continues at coordinate 171,272,105 of NC_041392.1, forward strand.
CACTCGGACTCGCACCAAGGACAGCGCCACGTCAGCACCACACCGGGCGGAGGATTTCTTCCATTCTTGCACTCGGTCAGGGATTTCGTTCAGTCGAGTCATCAGGGATTCCAGGTCATTCTGAAGCGTCGCCACCGGCCAAAGCGATGAGTCGATTCGGGAGACTACCTCCTTCAGGCGCGAGAGGTAGCTTGTGGCGCTAGCGAGACGGGACTCCAGTCGGAGCACGTTCATTGCAGTTTTATCGCAGACTGGAGAAGCAATAGGGTCCAGACCTGTCTCGACCCTTCTAGTTTCCTCGTCGAAGTCTTGACAGAATTCTGCAGCAAAAATTAGTCAATCGACCGAGCAAGATCCGATCGCAAGCATCAACACAGTCGGATTAAAAGAAATACCTTCCAGCGTGAGATAAAGCTTCTTGGCAAGAGTCCTCACATAAGCTTCCATGTCATTCCTCTTGCGGACCGCAGACTCCAGCTTTTCATTCAGGGCGACCTTGTCCTTCTTCAGACTGGTCACTTCGCGGTTAGCTTCATTAAGACAAGATTTCAGTTTGGTCACCTCTCCTTCCAGCGTTCCGATTGAAGCAAGCTTCTGGTCTGCGAGAGCAGTTTTATCTTGGGCTGCTTTTTGCGCGGCAGCGAGGTCTGAGTCCTTCTTCTCCAGAGCCAACTTCATTTTCTCTGCAGAGAAGCAATTGAATCAAAGAAGAGATCAAAGAAATGTATTGAAAGTCAGTCGACAGTCAGTTACCTTCTATACCAGTGGCTTCGTCTTGAGCTTTCTTCAGATTTTGCTGGGCTAATTCCAAGTCGAGGTTGAGTTGCCTCTGCTTCTCCTCAAGTTCAGCAAACTTAGAAATGAGAGTGCAAGACTTCTGCAGAAGGCAAAAGACGGATCAGTCGATAAGATCAAAAGTTGTTTACTTCCGAGTGAATAAAACCTAAAGAAGTTTGTTTAGACCCCAGCCGACTACACACAGTCAACTGCGGTCTCGGGGGCTACACCCAACGGGTGCACTTGGCGTGCCCCTGCTGGTTAAGACTCAACTCGACCGGTCCGCCCGGCCCAAAAAAAACTGCTCAGACCCCAGCCGACTGCCAGCAGTCGACTGCGGTCTCGGGGACTACACCCAGTGGGTGCACTTGGCGTGCCCCCACCGGTTCAGATCCCACTCGCCCAGACCGAGTGGAAGAACGAAACTACTCGACCGGTCCGCCTGAGTCGAGTGTAAGGAGTACAAAAGAAGGGAAAGAAGAACTCAGACCCTAGTCGACTGCCAGCAGTCGACCGCGGTCTCGGGGACTACACCCAGTGGGTGCACTTAGCGTGCCCCCACCGGTTCAGATCCCACTCGCCCAGACCGAGTGGAAGAACGAAACTACCAAAAACAACAAAACACCCAGTGGGTGCTCTAATTCGACGCAAACAACAGGAGATTGTGTAGAAGAAATTTTTCGAGTAACATTTCCTCATAGAGCAAAAACAGTTAGAAAGTATACTCACCTGGACATTGGCCCGAAGAGCAGCGCTGGCGTTGTAGGCAGCCTGGCTGTTCTCATGCACTATCTTCACCCGCTCCATCATCATGTCAGCTTGTCGGATGGCTTCCACAGCTGCTTCCGACTGGTTGTCCGGGACGGGGTAGCTGGTGAAGAAGTGAGCAGATGACCCAGGTGCGGCGGCTTGGAGCTCTGTGGCGTGGAGTTGGACAGCCGATGGAATCATAGGTGCAGTCGACGATACGGGATGCCCATCCGACAAGGGTGCAGTGAAGGTCACAGAGGCCCTGCCGCGTCTTCAGGTAGACGGACGAGAGGTGTTGCAGTTGGTTCTTGCCGAGCCACCCTGCCGGCTGCTATCTTCTTGCTCTTCCTGGGCTTAAGAGCCACATCTTCGTCGTCATCTGGAAGATCAATGATGTTGGGTGGAGCTGCAAGGCAGATCATTCGACCCCAAGTGAACCACTAGAACGCAATCGACCAAGGAATCAAGAACAAAACCACAAGAGTTTATACCTGGGTTGGAGGTAACTGCATCTTCCATCTCCTCGTCCCGGTACTGGAGAGAAGAGGTTCCTGACGTAGCAGCACTGCAAAGACCTGCATTCAGTCGACTACGTCCGATTAATCGGGTCGACGAAAAAGACAAGTCAGATGATTACCTGGAGATAGTGGGAACGGTCACTTTGATCCTGGGCAAAGCCTTTGGCAGTTTGGAGGAGGTAGCTTTCGGTGCTTTCGGTGCTGGAGGTGGCGCAACTTTGGTTTGCTTGGGAGACTTCTCAGTCGGCGCTGGAGAAGACGTCCTGGGACGCTTCGAAGACTATCCAATCGTTGCGGCCACTAGGTCTAGAGCGCTCGGGGGGTCGTGAGCATGTTTGGATGTCCTCTCCCTGCGAGGAGGCAAGTCGACTTCTTCGTCATCAGTCAATTCGTCGCTCTCCTCGTCCTCCTCGGCATCCGAATGCTCCTTGCCGCTCTCGCCACCGCTCGCTTCTTCCTCGGTCTCTTGGTCCTGTACTCCGTTGGGCATTGAGTACATGTCGATGAGGGCCTGAAAGGACAAGGATCAAAGGAAATTCAATCGACCATAAACAAGTTATCACTCGGTGAATTGGAAAGATACTTGATAAAACAGAATTATACCTGCTCCGGCTGGTGTGAGTGGTCGAATGGAATCACCCTCCTAGACCCCCGAGGGTTGTCTTTGTTGCTGGTGATCCCCATCAACCACTTCTCCAAGGTATCCTCGCTGACGTCCTCCGGGTGGATCCGAGTGGAATCCTCGAGCCCAGAGTACATCCACATCGGATGATCGCGCGCCTAAAGAGGTTGGATGCGTCGACCAAGAAAGACCTCCAGCAGGTCCATCCCGGTCACCCCGTCGCGGACAAGATGGACGACCCGCTCGACCAGCACCTTGACCTGTGCCTTCTCTTCTGGAACTACCTTCAGGGGGCGGGCTTCTCCACTCGATCCAAGGAAAAGGGAGGAAGTCCAGTCGACTGACCCGGGGTCAGCTGATCCTTGCAGTAGAACCAAGTCGACTGCCAGCCCCGAACCAAGTCGGGAAGAATCATGGCTGGGAAAGTACTCTTGCTCCTCATCTGGATCCCCAGATCCCCGCACATCTGGATCACTTGTGTCTTCTCGTCACTCGACTTGGCCTTTTTGACCGACTGGGAGCGGCAGGTGAAGATGTGTTTGAAAAGACCCCAGTGCGGTCGACAGCCCAAGAAGTTTTCGCACATCGACACAAAAGCGGCCAGATAGACTATGGTGTTTGGAGTGAAATGGTGGAGTTGAGCCCCAAAGAAGTTCAAAAAACCCCTGAAGAAAGGATGGGGAGGCAGTGAGAATCCGCGATCTACGTGGGTGGCGAGGAGAACACACTCACCCTCCCTTGGTTGCGGCTCGGTTTTGTTCCCCGGGAGCCGTGCCGACTTGTGGGGGATCAGTCCCCCCTCCACCAGGTCGTCGAGGTCGTCCTGGGTGATTGTCGAGCGGATCCAGTCGCCCTGGATCCAGCCCGCCGGCAGGCCAGATCTCAACGAGGATCCGCCCCAGCTGGTCCATTTGCCCTTCGCCTTCATTGTCGCCTTCTTCGCACGTTCCAGCGCCACCGTCCTCTCATTCCCCATGGCGACGGGTCGAGCTCGAGCAAAGGTCCGGCGGCGAGGGCGGAAGCGAGCGTGGCGGAGAGATTGGGAGAAGAAGAAGAGAGAATGGGAGCGCACGGGACAGAGGCCTGGTCCGGAGCCTTTTATAAGGACGTCATCCGAGTGACTGACTGGTGGACCTAGGCGATCTAAACAAATCCCGCAACAGTCGCGCGCGCAGTACGTGGCGAAAAAGGTGGCGCGGGGATCGAGGAGACGTGGCTAATCCGTCCCGATAACCTCGGTTCCGTCCGTCTGGCGCACTTCCCAAAATTCGAATCCCGTGATATCCGCGGAGAGCAGAACAACCTGTCAGACTGAAGACAAACATCCTCTACATCATCATTCGGAATTCTACCGTGAAAATTCACTCGACAAAAACCAAGAATGGACCAAGGCGACTGAGAAAGGAGTCGACGTCGTCACCTTAAATCATTGCTCCAGAACAAGATATACTCATAGCACAAAGAATGGGTCGGAAGTATTCCCAACTCCTTCCTCACTCAAACCCTGATCCATTCGGGGGCTAATGATGAAGCTATGTACCTAGGGTAGGGTCATGGATCTGTCCAACATACCCTCCCCAAGGACATCTCTACAAAGAATCAGAAGCAGTCGAAGAGAAACCATCATCCACTCGACCATGAAGATGTGCTCACTCGACCACCTTGAAGACACTCGACCACCAGAAGATGGGAAACTCTCCATTCTGCAACGGTCAAGACTTAAACCATAGCTTTATGGGCATTTATAACGCTTTACTGCAGACGTTACCAGTAACACTCCTCTTTTATGAACGTTGAACCCTGTGTAACGGAGGGGAGCAGGGGTCCTGGCACACTCTATATAAGCCACCCCCCTCCTCTGGGACGGGGGTTCGCACTTTCTGTAGTTCACACATATATATTCAGTCGACCGCCTCCGGGCTCCGAGACGTAGGGCTGTTACTTCCTTCGAGAAGGGCCTGAACTCGTAAAACTTGTGTGTACAACTCCTCCATAGCTAGGATCTTGCCTCTACATTCCTACCTCCCTATTCTACTGTCAGTCCTAGAACCACGATAGTGGACGGTTGCCACGGTACAAGAAGAGGCTAGTGAGGAGCGGACGGTTGCCACAGAGGTCACACACTGACGACAAGGCCGAGTGAACCGCATGCCGTACATCACACACACCTTTGATCTGGCTGACCGTTTCTTTTGTATTGCCTAATCACAAACAGTTCATTCGAGTAAACCATATGGTGTACATCACACACACCTTAATCTGGGTCGTCTGCTCACTTCTTCACCAGCTACCCCGTCCCAGACAACCAGTCGGAAGCGGCTGCATAAGTCATCCGACAAGCTGACATGATGATGGAGCGGGTGAAGACAGTGCATGAGAATAGCCAGGCTGCCTACGACGCCAGTGCTGCTCTTCGGGCCAATGTCCAGGTGAGTATACTTTCCAACTGTTTTTGCTCTATGAGGAAATGTTACTCGAAAAACCTTCTTCTACACAATCTCCTGTTGTTTGCATCGAATTAGAGCACCCACTGGGTGTTTTGTTGTTTATGGTAGTTTCGTTCTTCCACTCGGTCTGGGCGAGTGGGATCTGAACCGGTGGGGGCACGCTAAGTGCACCCACTGGGTATAGTCCCCGAGACCGCGGTCGACTGCTGGCAGTCGACTAGGGTCTGAGTTCTTCTTTCCCTTCTTTTGTACTCCTTACACTCGACTCGGGCGGACCGATCGAGTAGTTTTGTTCTTCCACTCGGTCTGGGCGAGTGGGATCTGAATCGGTGGGGGCACGCCAAGTGCACCCACTGGGTGTAGTCCCCGAGACCGCAGTCAACTAATGGCAGTCGGCTGGGGTCTGAGCAGTTTTTTTTGGGCCAGGAGGACTGGTCGAGTTGAGTCTTAACCAGTGGGGGCACGCCAAGTGCACCAGCTGGGTGTAGCCCCTGAGACCGCAGTCGACTGTGTGTAGTCGGCTGGGGTCTAAACGAACTTCTTTAGGTTTTATTCACTCGGAAGTAAATAACTTTTGATCTTATCGACTGATCCGTCTTTTGCCTTCTGCAGAAGTCTTGCACTCTCATTTCTAAGTTTGCTGAACTTGAGGAGAAGCAGAGGCAACTCAACCTCGACTTGGAATTAGCCCAACAAAATCTGAAGAAAGCTCAAGACGAAGCCGCTGGTATAGAAGGTAACTGACTGTCGACTGACTTTCAATACATTTCTTTGATCTCTTCTTTGATTCGATTGCTTCTTCTGCAGAGAAAATGAAGTTGGCTCTGGAGAAGAAGGACTCGGACCTCGCTGCCGCGCAAAAAGCAGCCCAAGATAAAACTGCTCTCGCAGACCAGAAGCTTGCTTCAATCGGAACGCTGGAAGGAGAGGTGACCAAACTGAAATCTTGTCTTAATGAAGCTAACCGCGAAGTGACCAGTCTGAAGAAGGACAAGGTCGCCCTGAATGAAAAGCTGGAGTATGTGGTCCGCAAGAGGAATGACACGGAAGCTTATCTGAGGACTCTTGCCAAGAAGCTTTATCTCACGCTGGAAGGTATTTCTTTTAATCCGACTGTGTTGATGCTTGCGATCGGATCTTGCTCGGTCGATTGACTAATTTTTGCTACAGAATTTTGTCAAGACTTCGACGAGGAAACTGGAAGGGTCGAGACGGGTCTGGACCCTATCGCTTCTCCAGTCTGCGATGAAACTGCAATGAACGTGCTCCGACTAGAGTCTTGTATCGCCAACGCCACAAGCTACCTCTCGCGCCTGAAGGAGGTAGTCTCCCGAATCGACTCATCACTTTGGCCGGAGGCGACGCTTCAGAATGACCTGGAATCCCCGATAACTCGACTGAAAGAAATCCCTGACCGAGTGCAAGAATGGAAGAAATCCTCCGCCCGGTGTGGTGCTGACGTGGCGCTGTCCTTGGTGCGAGTCCATTGCAAGGAAGTTCGTGAAGACAAGCTGGCTGCGATCAAAGCCACTAACACCAAAAAGCATGACTTCCAGTCCTTCATGGAGACTTTCATTGGTGCCGCCACTCGGATCGCTGATGGGATCGACCTGGACTCATTTGTGGAGCCTGCCAGCCCTCCTCCGGCCGAGTGAACAAACTTATGAAACTTGAATCTGCTTTAAATTTGCCTCGGAATGCCGAGTGATTGTTGTAACCGTTGAACTCCTTCGGGCTTGATGCCCGAGCACTTTTGATTTAATACTCGGAACTTTTAGGATTTATCTGAATTTGGTTTATTTCCAAATGTGCTTGCGTTTGCCTTCGAATGGACTTTGCTCACTGCTTGGAATAGTCTTTACGCTGGAGACGCAGCTCTGAGGCGGCGGCTCCAGTCGACCTGCGTTTCGTCGTCCTTGCGGATAGGGATGGAGTGGACATTGTACTTGTACTGTAGCTCTGAAGGAGAAGGTTGCAGTCGACCTGCACCTCATCGTCCTTGCGGATAGGGATGAAGCGGACGTTGTACTTGTGCCGTAGCTCCGAAGGAGAAGGTTGCAGTCGACCTGCACCTCATCGTCCTTGCGGATAGGGATGGAGCGGACGTTGTACTTGTGCCGTAGCTCCGAAGGAGAAGGTTGCAGTCGACCTGCACCTCGTCGTCCTTGCGGATAGGGATGGAGTAGACGTTGTACTTGTGCCGTTGCTCCGAAGGAGAAAGTTGCAGTCGACCTACACCTCGTCGTCCTTGCGGATAGGGGTACTTAGGCGAGTACTGGACTGCAGCTAAGACCCCCAAGTGGGAGGGCTGCTCTCCACTCGGTAGGATTTTTTCAAACTTAGGCGAGTACTGGACTGCAGCTAAGTCTCCTAGTGAGAGAACTTAGGCGAGTGCTGGACTGCAGCTAAGCCCCCGAGTGGGAGGGTTGCTCTCCACTTGGTAGGATTTTTTCAAATTTAGGCGAGTACTGGACTGCAGCTAAGTCTCCTAGTGAGAGAACTTAGGCGAGTGCTGGACTGCTGGTAAGCCCTCAAGTGGGAGGGTTGCTCTCCACTCGGTAGGATTTTTTTCAAA
>NC_041392.1:171280149-171286498 GCF_002162155.2 Triticum dicoccoides
TGGACTGCAGCTAAGCCCCCGAGTGGGAGGGTTGCTCTCCACTCAGTAGGATTTTTTCAAACTTAGGCGAGTACTGGACTGCAGCTAAGTCTCCTAGTCAGAGAACTTAGGCGAGTGATGGACTGCAGCTAAGCCCCGAGTGGGAGGATTGCTCTCCACTTGGTAGGATTTTTTTTTCAAAGTTACGCGAAATGGATTCGCGACCAAGCCCACCCACTGGGGGATTTCAGAAGTAAATAAGAACACAACAATCGAATGATAGGACCATAAGCTCTTGTCTTTGATAAACAAATTACAAAGGTGTTTCTTATTACATTTTATTCGAACGAGTGCTTAAGTATAAAAGGGACGGAGCAGCTCTGCGTTCCAAGCTCGTGGCTCGTCTTTCTGATGCTCAATACTGTAAAGATGGTATGCTCCGTTGTGGAGAACTTTGGTGATGATGAAGGGGCCCTCCCAAGTCGGGGCAAGCTTGTGTGGTTTCTGTTGATCCACTCGAAGAACCAGGTCTCCTTCTTGAAAGGCTCGACCCCTCACATTTCTGGCGTGGAATCGACGTAGGTCTTGCTGATAAATGGTCGATCGGATCAAAGCCATATCTCTTTCCTCCTCTAAGAGATCGACTGAATCTTGTCGGGCCTGCTCTGCTTCCTCTTCGGAAAAGAGCTCAACTCGGGGTGCATTGTGGAGCAGGTCACTTGGCAGGACAGCTTCGGCTCCATAGACTAAGAAGAAAGGAGTTCGTCCGTTCGACCGGTTAGGAGTTGTCCTCAAACCCCACAGAACTGACGGAAGTTCATCAACCCAAGCTCCTGCTGCGTGTTTGAGATCACGCATCAGTCGGGGTTTTAGTCCTTTGAGAATGAGGCCGTTGGCTCTTTCTGCTTGTCCGTTCGACTGCGGGTGAGCGACAGAAGCATAGTCGACTCGAGTGCCCTGAGAGGCGCAAAAAGCTCTGAACTCATCGGAATTGAAGTTCGATCCGTTGTCCGTGATGATGTTGTGTGGGACTCCATATCTGAATGTCAATTCTCTAATAAAACTGACAGCGGTGCTAGCATCAAGGTTCTTGATAGGTTTAGCTTCGATCCATTTGGTGAACTTGTCGACTACAACGAGCACATGAGTGAAGCCCCTCCTGCCAGTTCTCAGTGGTCCAACCATATCCAGTCCCCAAACAGCAAAGGGCCAGATGAGGGGGATGGTCTTCAGGGCTGACGCTGGCTTGTGAGACATGTGAGAGTAAAAGTTAACGCAAACCGTTCATCCGAGTGAACCGCATGTCGTATATCACACACACCTTGATCTGGCTGACTGTTTCTTTTGTGTTGCCTAATCACAAACAGTTCATCCGAGTGAACCGTATGATGTACATCGCACACACCTTCATCTGGCTGCCCATTTCTTTTGTTCCTCCTCATCGCAAACGGTTAACTGAACCGAACTGGATGCCCTCAATTGCACACGCAACTAAAATCTAAACCGTGTTTGATGCATCCTCCATCGCAAACGTTTTGAACCTTTTTTGATGGTTTTTTAAACCACCGTTTTCGATTATGGCATCGCACATAGTTTCGTCGAAGGGTCTCTGATCGTAGTGGCGCGTTAGCAGCATCCTGCACTAGTGAAGTGACAATAAATTTCAACACACTATATAAATGTTTTCTTACCAAATTCCACTTACCAAAGGCGTTTCAATCCCCCGCAACGGCGCCAGAAAATAGCCTTGATGACCCACAAGTATAGGGGATCAATTGTAGCTCTTTTCGATAAGTAAGAGTGCCAAACCCAACGACGAGCAGAAGGAAATGACAAGTAGTTTCCGGTAAGGTATTGTCTGCAAGTGCTGAAATTGTAAGTAGCGAGTAGTTTGATAGCAAGATAGTTTGTAGCGAGCAAGTAATGATAATAGTAACAAAAGAGCAGCAAGGTATCCCAATCCTTTTGAGGCAAAGGACAGGCCAAAACGGTCTCTTATGATAAGCAAAGCGTTCTTGAGGGTACACGGTAATTTCATCTAGTCACTTTCATCATGTTGGTTTAATTCGTGTTCAGTACTTTGATAATTTGATATGTGGATGGACCGATGGTTAGGTGATGTTCTTATCGAACAAACCTCCTACTTATGATTAATCCTCCCGCAAGCATCCGCAACTATGAGAAAAGTATTAAGAATAAATTCTAACCATAGCATTAAACTTTTGGATCCAATCGGTCCCTTACAGAATAGCGCATAAACTAGGGTTTAAGCTTCTATCACTCTCGCAACCCACCATCTAATTGCTACTCCACAATGCATTCCCTTAGGCCCAAATATGGTGAAGTGTCATGTAGTCGACGTTCACATGACACCACTAAGGAAATAACAACATACATACTATCAAAATATCAAACACATATCAAGTTCACATGATTACTTGCAACATGATTTCTCACGTGACCTCAAGAACAAAAGTAACTACTCATAACTAATAATCATGCTCAATATCAGAGGGGTATTAAATAGCATAATGGATCTGAACATATAATCTTCCACCAAGTAAACCATATAGTAATCAACTACAAGATGTAATCAACACTACTAGTCACCCACAAGTACCAATCTATAGTTCCGGTAACAAGATTGAACACAAGAGATGAACTAGGATTTGAGAGGAGATGGTGTTGTTGAAGATGTTGATGGAGATTGCCCTTCCCAAGATGGGAGAGTTGTTGGTGATGATGATGATGATGATTTCCCGCTCCAGGAGGGAAGTTCCCCCGGCGGAATCGCTCCGCCGGAGGGCAAAAGTGCTCCTGCCCAAGTTCCGCCTCGAGGCAGCGGCGCTTCATCCCGAAAGTCCTCCTCTTATTTTTTTAGGTAAAAACCACTTATATACCAAAAGATGGGCACCGAAGGTGGGACGAGGAGGCCACAACACATCAGGGCGCGCTTGGGGGCCTGGTGCGCCCAGGTGGGTTGTGCCCACCTGGTAGCCCCCCTCTGGTGTTTATTGGCTCCAGTATTTCTCCAATAATTCATAAAAAATCTCCATAAAGTTTAAGCTCATTTGGAGTTGTGCAGAATAGGTGGCCTGACGTAGTTTTTCCATGTCCAGATTTCCAGCTGCCGGAATTCTCCCTCTTGGTGTGTTCCTTACAAATTATGAGAGAAAAGGCATTAGAATTACTCCAAAAAACATTATTATGGATAAAAACATTATAAATAACAGTAAGAAAACATGATGCAAAATGGACGTATCACAGTGCTACGGCCCGAAGGGGCGACGCAGCGGCAGTAAGCGGGTCAAAGCGGCGGCAAGAAGGCTTCGGGGCGGCAGCAGGGACCGCGGGCCGCGGTGCTACGGGCGAAAGGGGCGGCGTAGTGGTGGAGTGTGGGTCGGTGCAACCACGGGGACGGCCTTGAGGCGGCAACGGGGACCGCGTGTCGCGACACTATGGCCCGAAGGGGCGATGCGCGAGTCGGTGCAGTCGCGGGGAGGACCACAGGGCGGCAGCGCTGCGGCCCGATGTCGTAATGTAGCGGCAGCCCGTTGCTCGATCGGTGGAAGGGTGCTCTATACTCTGGGACAGTCTTCACGGGATCTTCGAAGGCGCGTGCAACCGAAGGGCCAGATCAGTCGCACTAAGTAGATGAGGCTGATCGCGAGCGGGTGGTGATCAGTCTGAGTGGATGCCCGCTTGCTCACTATCGCGGCGCCCGATCCGCTCGTCTTCGTCGTGCTATAGAACGTTTAGGACCACGGGTAGAATATAGAAAACTACAGGGTTTCTCATGCGAAATTCCAAAACAAAACCTTTCTCACTTAAAATGGGACAGCGGGTTCAATTATCAAAAACTACAGGGACTTTGTTGCAAAACCGCCGTGACGGCGAGCAAGCGGGCAGAAGCAATAGCCGCTTTATTATTAGGCGCTTTATTATTAGGAAAAGATATATAGGAGTACAAGACAAGCTGAAATAATTTCTAGTCTATCCTATGTTTTCTAATTAATCAATATACTCAACGCAGACCATGCGAACCTCGGCAACGCCATATAGCATCCCCTTAATCTCCTGAAAGAAAGGACCGAACCTGGAGCGATCAAGATCCTTTGAATTTAGCACTCGAGCCACGTCCTGGTTATCTATTTCAAGCATAAACTTGAAGAAACCAAGTTCAGATGCCAACTGCGGCCCTCTTCGACAGGTTAAGAGCTCCACATTTTCAGGAACAGAAACATGGGCAAAAGCATGGCAAGCACCCGCGGTGAAGATACCATTATGATCACGCACTACAGCACCAGCTCCGCCTCAAGTTCCGTCCTTCTTTAGCAATCCATCTAAATTGATTTTGATCCAACTGTCCTCTGGTGGCATCCAGCGATCATCCCTTTGCATGGCCGGGGCAGTCCCCTTCGTTGCATTAACGTTTAGCCACTCGTCAATCAGTCTAAAACCCCATTCAACCAACTCTTGTGCCCGCTTGAAAATAGTGTTCTCTCGCTGCATTCCGTGCCAACCACAAATGATATAAGCTCGTACTTCCTTATTCTTACCCTACCAGTGAAGAAGCCATCTAGCAAGTTGTTGTTGGGGCTGTACAAAGATCGCTGGACAGAAAACTGAACTAATACCTATCTTCTCGCGCACAAGCTCCCAGTAGAGCTTGGCATAGGGACACCTCCAAAAAGGTGTAGAATTGTTTCTTCTCGCCCACATGCTAAGCAGAATATACCAGGTTTTATATGACGCCTATGTAACTCTACACCCACCGCCAGTCTATTATTTAGCGTCCTCCAACAGTGAACTTTTGCCTTCCCATGGACATTCGTGCACCAAAGCTAATTCCATCCAGCATGCATGGCCGCCGATGAAGAACATTCTATGGCCCCCAAGCTCAACTCCTTGATCTTCATCTCTAGATGATATGCCGATCAGACAGTGAATTGACAATTCTTCGTGTAAATCCATGATAGCATATCGTCTCTTCCCAGCCCTCCGGTAGCAATTTCACTTATGTCTGCAACATACTATCATGGAACACACGCTGCAAGGTTGGAAGATCCCAATTCTTCCCTGAGTAGTCTACAAGATCATCAGCGTGATTAATATTTTGTGCATCTTTTGCTCAAATCGGCCTCATCATCACCTCTCTAGGAATCCAGTTATTCGTCCACACCTTGATTTTGGATCCATCACCAACACGCCAAACTAGTCCTTCTTTTAGCAGTAGGCCTCCATGAATGATGCTCTTCCATGTAGTGGATGCACTCCTTGGGGCCGGTACCTCTATGAAATCACACATGGGGTAGAGTCTTGCTTTCAAAACCCGAGCACACAAAGAAGTTGGGACATTAATGAGCCTCCCCCGCTTTTTTTGCAAGAAGAGGTTTGTTGAAAGCTTCCAAATCCCTAAAACCCATCCCTCCCACAGTATTGCTCTTGCACGTATTCTCCCATGCAACCCAATGCACCTTACGATTGCCATGTTATGCTCCCCACCAAAAGTTTGAAGAGATAGATGTTAGATTCCGGCACAATTTCTTGGTGAATTGAAAACAGCTCATAGCATATGTAGGGGTGGCTTGTAGGATAGATTTAACGTACACCACTATTCCTTTCTTAGAGATCACTTGACCCTTGCAACCAGACATTTTGGCACTAGATATTTCCCTGACATACTTAAAACAGCCCTCTTTTGACCACCCAACCACTGTTGGCAAACCAAGGTACCTCTCACTGAGAGCTTCGGAAGAAATATTAACAATTTGTTTCAAAGATTCCTTAGTGGTATCCACACAACCCCTTCCAAAAAATATAGAAGATTTCTGTAAATTGACTCTTTGACCAGAAGCCTCCTCATAAGTTAGCAGAATTTGAGTTATAATCCGGTTCTAGGAACACAATGATGTCATCCGCAAAAAACAAATGAGTAACATGAGGGTCGTCCCTCCCGAAATCAACTCCCCGAATCCTCTTATCCCATTGAGCCCTATTGAGAAGAGCAAAGAAACCTTCAACACAAAAAGGAACAAATAAGGGGATAGGGGGTTACCATGCCGTAGATATTGGGATGGAGAAAAGACTGATATGTCTCCAACATATCTATAATTCTTGATTGCTCCATGCTATATTATCTTCTATTTTGGACATTATTGGGCTTTATTATTCACTTTTATATTATTTTTGGGACTAACCTATTAACCGGATGCCCAACACAGAATTGTTGTTTTTTGCCTATTTCAGAGTTTCGCGGAAAAAGAATATCAAACGGAATGAAACCTTCGGGAACGTGATTTTCGGAATGAACATGATCCAGGAGACTTGGACCCTACGTCAAGCAACCAACGGGGAAGCCACGAGGTAG
>NC_041392.1:171286610-171317526 GCF_002162155.2 Triticum dicoccoides
TCCTCCTATATATACCTAAGTACCCCCAAACGATCAGAGACGGAGCCAAAGATGAAGATAAAGATGAAGATCATGAATTCTATGCTTTGTGTGATCCACCTTTATAAGAGCGTGTTCTCCTAGTTTCCATGATAATAAAGATGAAGATCTAAAAGTTATTGATGTGTCCCCTATTAAATCTTTATTTTGCAATATGAATCTTGATAATGATGGGACTGAATATGATCCACCTTTACCTATAAGGTGTTCCAAAAATTCGGAGTTTTTAGATATTGATGCTAAATTTGATAAAAGTGGGATTGAAGAGATCAAAAATCTAGATGTTAATGAACCTACTATTTTGGATTTCAAGGAATTTAATTATGATAGCTACTCTTTGATAGATTGTATTTCGTTGTTGCAATCCATGCTAAATTCTCCCCATGCTTATAGTCAAAATAAAGCTTTTACCAAACATATCGTTGATGCTTTGATGGAATCTTATGAAGTAAAACTTGAGTTGGAAGTTTCTATCCCTAGAAAACTTTATGATGAGTGGGAACCAACTATTAAAATTAAAATTAAAGATCATGAATTCTATGCTTTGTGTGATTTAGGTGCTAGTGTTTCCACGATTCCAAATACTTTGTGTGATTTGTTAGGTTTCCGTGATTTTGATGATTGCTCTTTAAACTTGCACCTTGCGGATTCCACTATTAAGAAACCTATGGGAAGAATTAATGATCTTATTATTGTTGCAAATAGGAACTATGTGCCCGTAGATTTTATTGTTCTTGATATATATTGCAATCCTTCATGTCCTATTATTCTTGGTAGACCTTTCCTTAGAACGATTGGTGCAATTATTGATATGAAAGAAGGAAATATTAGATTCCAATTTCCGTTAAGGAAATGCATGGAACACGTTCCTAGAAAGAAAATTAAATTACCTTATGAATCTATTATGAGAGCCACTTATGGATTGCCTACCAAAGATGGCAATACCTGGATCTATCCTTGCTTTTATGCCTAGCTAGGGGCGTTAAACGATAGCGCTTGTTCGGAGGCAACCCAATTTTATTTTTATTCCTTGCCTTTTGCTCCTGTTTAGTAATAAATAATTTATCTAGCCTCTGTTTTGGTTGTGTTTTTGTGTGTTTAGTTAGTGTTTGTGCCAAGTAGAACCGTTGGGAAGACTTGGCGAAAGTCTTGTTAATCTTGTTGTAAAAAATAGAAACTTTAGTGCTCACGAGAACTGCTGCCATTTTTATTTGTAAAGTTCTATTTAGTAAATTCTTTTTGAAGATGATTAATAGATAAATTCCTCACGTCCAAAAATTTATTTTAGAATTTTGGGGCTCCAGATCTTGCGCTAGCTACAGATTACTACAGACTGTTCTGTTTTTGATAGATTCTGTTTTTGTGTATTGTTTTCTTATTTTGATGAATCTATGGCTAGTAAAGAGTTTATAAACCATAGAGAAGTTGGAATACAGTAGGTTTAACACCAATATAAATAAAGAGTGAGTTCATTACAATACCTTGAAGTGGTCTTTTGTTTTCTTTCGCTAACGGAGCTCACGAGATTTTCTACTTTAAGTTTTGTGTTGTGAAGTTTTCAAGTTTTGGGTAAGGATTTGATGGATTATGGAACAAGGAGTGGCAAGAGCCTAAGCTTGGGGATGCCCATGGCACCCCCAAGATAATCTAAGGATACCAAAAAGCCAAAGCTTGGGGATGCCCCGGAAGGCATCCCCTCTTTCGTCTACTTCCATCGGTAACTTTACTTGGAGCTATATTTTCATTCACCACATGATATATGTTTTGCTTGGAGCGTCTTGTATGATTTGAGTCTTTGCTTTTTAGTTTGCCACAATCATCTTTTCTGTACACACCTTTTGAGAGAGACACACATGATTCAAAAATTATTAGAATACTCTATGTGCTTCACTTATATCTTTTGAGTTATATAATTTTGCTCTAGTACTTCACTTATATCTTTTAGAGCACGGTGGTGGATTTGTTTTATAGAAACTATTGATCTCTCATGCTTCACTTAGATTATTTTGAGAGTCTTAAATAGCATGGTAATTTTCTTAAATAATCCTAATATGCTAGGTATTCAAGATTAGTAAAAACTTTCTTATGAGTGTTTTGAATACTAAGAGAAGTTTGATGCTTGATGATTGTTTTGAGATATGGAGGTAGTGATATTAAAGTTGTGCTAGTTGAGTAGTTGTGAAATTGAGAAATACTTGTGTTGAAGTTTGCAAGTCCCGTAGCATGCACGTATGGTAAACGTTATGTAACAAATTTGAAACATGAGGTGTTCTTTGATTGTCCTCCTTATGAATGGCGGTCGGGGACGAGCGATGGTCTTTTCCTACCAATCTATCCCCCTAGGAGCATGTGTGTAGTGCTTGGTTTTTGATGACTTGTAGATTTTTGTAATAAGTATGTGAGTTCTTTATGACTAATGTTGAGTCCATGGATTATACGCACTCTCAGCTTTCCATCATTGCTAGCCTCTTCGGTACCGTGCATTGCCCTTTCTCACATTGAGAATTGCTGCAAACTTCACCGGTGCATCCAAACCCCGTGATATGATACGCTCTTTCACACATAAACCTCCTTATATCTTCCTCAAAACAGCCACCATACCTACCTATTATGGCATTTCCATTCCGAGATATATTGCCATGCAACTTTCCACCATCCCGTTTATCATGACATGTTCATCATTGTCATATTGTTTAGCATGATCATGTAGTTGACATAGTATTTATGGCAAAGCCACCGTTCATAATTCTTTCATACATGTCACTCTTGGTTCATTGCATATCCCGGTACACCGCCGGAGGCATTCATATAGAGGCATACCTTGTTCTAGTATCGAGTTGTAATCATTGAGTTATAAATAAATAGAAGTGTGATGATCATCATTCAATAGAGCATTGTCCCAATAAAAAAGAGAAAGGCCAAAAAAAGAAGAAGGCCAAAAAAAGGAAATGACTAGGGACAATGCTACTATCCTTTTTCCACACTTGTGCTTCAAAGTAGCACCATGATCTTCATGATAGAGAGTCTCTTGTTTTGTCACTTTCATATACTAGTGGGAATTTTTTTCATTATAGAACTTGGCTTGTATATTCCAACAATGGGCCTCCTCAAGTGCCCTAGGTCTTCGTAAGCAAGCAAGTTGGATGCACACCCACTAGTTTCTTTTGTTGAGATTTCATACATTTATAGCTCTAGTGCATCTGTTGCATGGCAATCCCTACTCCTTGCATTAACATCAATCGATGGGCATCTCCATAGCTCATTGATTAGCCTCGTTGATGTGAGACTTTCTCCTTTTTGTCTTCTCCACATAACCCCCATCATTATACTCTATTCCACCCATAGTGCTATATACATGGCTCACGCTCATGTATTGCGTGAAGGTTTATAAAGTTTGAGATTACTAAAGTATGAAACAATTGCTTGGCTTGTCATCGGGGTTGTGCATGATGAAAGCATTCTTGTGTGACGAAAATGGAGCATGAATAAACTATATGATTTTGTAGGGATGAACTTTCTTTGGCCATGTTATTTTGAGAAGACATAATTGCTTGGTTAGTATGCTTGAAGTATTATTATTTCTATGTCAATATTAAACGTTTATCTTGAATCTTTTGGATCTGAATATTCATGCCACAATTAAGAAGGATTACATTGAAATTATGCCTAGTACCATTCCACATCAAAAATTTTGTTTTTATCATTTACCTTCTCGAGGACGAGCAGGAATTAAGCTTCGGGATGCTTGATACGTCTCCAATGTATCTATAATTTTTGATTGCTCCATGCTATATTATCTTCTGTTTTGGACATTATTGGGCTTTATTATTCACTTTTATATTATTTTTGGGACTAACCTATTAACCAGAGGCCCAGCCCAGAATTGCTGTTTTTTGCCTATTTCAGAGTTTCGCATAAAAAGAATATCAAATGGAGTCCAAACGGAATGAAACCTTCGGGAACGTGATTTTCGGAACAATATCTCAATACAAAGTTCTCCCCCTCTCTTGTGGAGATCTATTCGATGTAATCTTCTTTTGCGGTGTGTTTGTTGAGACCGATGAATTGTCGGTTTATGATCAAGTTTATCTATGAACAATATTTGAATCTTCTGTGAATTCTTTTATGTATGATTGGTTATCTTTGCAAGTCTCTTCGAATTATCAGTTTGGTTTGGCCTACTAGATTGATCTTTCTTGCAATGGGAGAAGTGCTTAGCTTTGGGTTCAATCTTGCGGTGTCCTTTCCCAGTGACAGTAGGGGTAACAAGGCATGTATTGTATTGTTGCCATCGAGGATAACAAGATGGGGTTTATATCATATTGCATGAGTTTATCCCTCTACATCATGTCATCTTGCTTAAAGCGTTATCTGTTCTTATGAACTTAATACTCTAGATGCATGCTAGATAGCGGTCGATGTGTGGAGTAATAGTAGTAGATGCAGGCAGGAGTCGGTCTACTTGTCTCGGACGTGATGCCTATATACATTGATCATACCTAGATATTCTCATAACTATGCTCAATCCTGTCAATTGCTCAATAGTAATTTGTTAACCCTCCGTAAAATACTTATACTCTTGAGAGAAGCTACTAGTGAAACCTATGGCCCCGGGGTCTATCTTCCATCATATTAATCTTCCAACACTTAGTTATTTTCATTGCCTTTTATTTTATTTTGCATATTTATCATAAAAATACCAAAAATATTATCTTATCATATCTATCAGATCTCACTCTCGTAAGTGACCGTGTAGGGATTGACAACCCCTTATCGCGTTGGTTGCGAGGATTTATTTGTTTTGTGTAGGTGCAAGGGACTCGCACATAGCCTCCTACTGGATTGATACCTTGGTTCTCAAAAATTGAGGGAAATACTTACGCTACTTTGCTGCATCACCCTTTCCTCTTCAAGGGAAAACCAACGAAGTGCTCAAGAGGTAGCAAAGACATCTGACACTCCATTATTAAGCCGAACAGAGAGCTTGACAGAATTAACACAGTTCATAATCATCTCAATCCACCTCCTCGACAAGCCCAATTTAGACATCATAGATTCTAGAAAAGCCCATTGTACCCAGTCATATGCCTTTGTCATATCCAGTTTTACTGCACATAGGCACATTTTCCGTTTCCTCTATCTGATGGAATGTATACACCCATAAGAGATAAGGACACTATCCTTGATCAGCGGTCCTGGCACAAAAGCACTTTGCTTCTCAGAGATAAGAATTGGCAAGACGTCATTAAACCGGTTAGCCAAAACTTTAGCCGCTATCTCAAAACTTTTGAACACTATGTGACTTAATTTATTAATTTACAATAGGTTTGAAGATACTAAAACAAATTATTAATTTACAACAGGTTTGAAGGTACAAAAAAACACCGCTAACAAATAGACATCGCAAAAAATAGACATCATATGGCTGTGTGCATCACACAATGCAGAGGCCAAGTGTTTCGACCTCCTTTTCAAAAAGGAAAGCAAATAGACATCGTAAAGAAAGGTTGACCAAGTAAAACCAAAAGTTGCATCAAAGATCGTTAAAGTTGACAGCTCTACATCGCGAATAATTTGTCATGTCTAACTCCTTCTTTTACGTCTCAACGTTCCAACTAGCCTGCGGTGAAGAAACAAACAACACAAAACCAAATTTGCACAACCTAGACTAATTGAAAAGTGTAAAGAGCCTACGGTATTGAACAGATTATGACCGATGAGACACCCTAAGTGAAGCATCGTCTATTAGATGACACGTCCTTTGTACAACGGAGGCGCTTGCTTGACCTTAAACTAAGGCCCTTGACAATTTAGAACTACAAGTTCGAAGCAAAAACAAAAAAAGGTTTGATACAAGGTCGTAAATGATCGGAAATAGTGACACGACACCTATGAGAAAAGGTGAAGGAGACTACAATGATCCTCGGTTCTCCCATGGATAACTATCCGTAGCCCACCTAGACGCACGACTAGCTCCCGTGGCCGTTGTTGGCCTACGATGAGGTGGCCCATAGGGATAACATTTCTAAAGTTCATGTTATTGATAAGTCGATCCTGTCTAGGCTGATCTGTTGTCGTCCCAACAGTCTCTAGAGCTGCAGAAGCCTGACAATTTTGTACACAAGGTCAGTCGGATGTTTGAAAACACACCCTCTGTAACTGCTTTGCTACGAGTTGCCATAACGCCCAAGCTATATATAGCCGCCAAGTCAGACCAATGTAAACGTCTATCGCAGCCTAAGGTTCCTGGATAAGTTGATGGAAATTGGTGAACCCTACTTATTAAAGGAGCACCCCATGGCCTCAATAATAAAACTCCAAACAAATATTGCAACGATACAATAGAAGAGAATATTTTTACATTTTTTGTCCTCTCTACACCATATAAATTTTCCGTCTCCCGAGCCATGTCTTTTGAGGACTCCCCACTATGGATTCAGTTCTTGGCCACTTGCCACAAAATATCTTAATTTCTGCAGGGATCCGAGCTTTCCATATACCCATCACCTTGCATCGGTGCACAGTTTTAAAATTTTCTTTGTATAAGAATCCCGTGGAAAACACCCCAGAGGGTTCCAACTTCCACGAAGGTATATTCCTCCCCGATGAGAACCTTGTATTGGTTACCTCACTTTGAAGATGATGTCATTCATATGTCTCTGATTGGCCAAGTGAATGCCTAAAACTCAGAATCCGCCAATTATCCACCCCAAAGACCCATCAATAAGGCATCAGGGTTGCCCATGATGGAAAGCGGGCGTGTGTATTAATCGCGGAGTGGCTCATCACTAATTCACTGATCAAGCCAAAATTTGGCCAATTGCCCATTAAGCACCGTGAATTTATTCCCCAACCTAAGGAGAGGTTGAATTTCCCCACTGCCCTCGCATACTGTGTTGTTTTGATGTTCAAGCTAATCTCAAGCCCGCCCTGGGAAAGTTTTATTCATAAAGATCTGTTGCCAAAGTCCCCATGGCCTGACGGGATTTTCCATGCCCACTTAACAATAAAGCACCAATTCATTATCTTATTAATGATCAACCCAAGACCGTCAACCTCTTCAGGGGATCATAGGCCACTTAACCATGTGGTACTTTTATTTATCCATCTCGTCCCAGAAGAAATAGGATGACACTTTGTCTAAATTTTCATGAACCCCATCTTCCAAGAGGTAAAATCCCATTACATACATAGAAATGTTGGTGAGGTGGTGGTTAATAAGCACAAGCCTCCCTCCTGAGACAAGGATCGTGCCTTGCCATGGCTCAACCCTACCGACCACCTTGCCCACTATCGGCTCAAATCCACAATTCTCAAGGCACGGTTAGAAATGGGCATGCCTAGGTATGCGATGAGAATGGACCATCTTGCAGTTCATCATCTGTGCATCCCTAAGTTGCCATTCAAGGTCATCCTTAGTGATAATAGCCACACTCTTTGAATTTATTAAGTCCTAACATGGACTCAAAGCACATGAGGAGGAACTTAAGATCAGTAATCCCAGTCAAAGAGTTTCGGATGAGGATTAGTGCATCATCTGCATATTATAGATGCGAGAGTGTTCCAAGCACCACCATGGACGCAACTCCCTGAATATGACCCGCTTCTTTAGTGCAATCAAGCATTGCTGCCAAAGCATCGAAAACTATGATGAATAGAAGGGGCGACCATAGGTTACCCTGTTGTACCCCCGCACATTCCTAAAGGATGGCCCAACCTCGCCTTTAATGTAACATGATGCTAGCATCCATGATTTATCATGAATATTTGTGTTTGTCATTACTACTTTGGAATATGCTACTAGTGAACATATGAGCTCCGGTCCAATTTCCTCCATAAGAAGCCTTCCAGACACATTTATAGATGCCTTTTTATTTCTAGTTATTATTTAGTTCAAAATATATAAATACTTCCAAACACATTATCTGCTCATAACTTGTTGCAACTAGCAAGATTAGTGCAACTGTGGGTTCTTAATTTGTTTTGCAGTTCTTGTCTCTGTTGTTTTTTTTTTGAAACAATGAGCATGCCTCGTCGACTTCCATTAAAGAAACTGCCAATATTTCACAAGGATAAGAAAGAGGCGATAAGAATTAAAACAGAGGGAGCCAAATAGGTACCACACAGGGCCCTGCCACCTCAAAAGAATGATAATAGAAAGCGAGATATGTTTCCAAAAGCGAGACTCAAACTGAAATGTAGCATCACGACAACTGAAACCAGATCCACAAAGGCTAGTACAACAAGCATACAAGAAAGGGATGAAAAAGGAGAAACAAGCAGTGTTATCTCTATGGATTGATACTTGGTTCCTCAATTGAGGGAAGGTTACCACTTGTTGTAAACCTCTACACTTTGAGGCCTAACAATTGTTGCCTAGTGATAGTTCATTTGAGTAGCAGCATGTCGTCGAAGAGACAAGAGCATGATGACTGTGGCACTCACTGTTGCATCTCGTGTGGTTCAAGGCCGAACTACACAACACATGTGCCCCACCGCCATCGGGGCCCATTTTTTGCCAATGCCTAGATCAGGGAGTCACCATTGTCGTCATTGGGTCGAGCTCACGGAGGAAGCACACACAGAGAGATGTCCAAGAAGACATTGTGGGGTTAGCATTGTTGAGGTTGATCTCGACTACCATCACAGGACCATAGATGGAGGTGGCAGCATCGACCATGGCTATCTAGAGCGAGGTGTTGGTGTTGGTCATAGCACGAAGGTGGCACATGGTGGAGAATTGAGGAATTAGTGGGGAAGTAGAGAAATGATTGGGGGGGAGGACTAAGGTGTTGCGCAACTTGGTGGGGGAGGATCATGATGGCTTAGGGTTAGTTTTTGGTAGGGGCTTTTATATGAAATGGCAGGAAGGGTGCTCAAGTGGCCTCGTAAGTTATTGACAGATGGATTTTGGGTTTCTTAATTAGTTGTGGACAGGAGAGCGTGGTGAGGTAGTGGGTCGTCAATGGTATCGGCCATATTTGGGGCCTATCAATGGTGACTTTTGCTATTGAAACTCTGTCGTTATTATATTTACAAAAATGGTAAACTGGCCGATGACCCCCTCTCCCCCCCCCCCTCCCCCTTCCAAAAAAATATCATATATATCGAAAAGATTCATCCCCACTAACTTATTTTCTCAACATGCAAGCATGTCACCTCACTATACAATCATGCGTGGGAAAAGACTCACTACACCATTCAACCATGCATAGGAAAAGATCCACTACACCATTCATGCGAAAAAATCCATTGAATTGTTCTACTTATATTCAACAACTATTGTTACCACTACACATAATCAAATATAATAAGTCCTTTGTATTTTGTATTTTTATTCTCATGTTATCAACCCAAATTTTCACCAACCAATTCCCGCAATAAGGCGTGGGTTATCCTCTAGTTTTCACTGGTTAAGGATATAGATTCACTGGTTAAGGATCTATATCCATAGGTCTAGGATTTTTCTTATATTGATTTATTTATCACTTACAGGTGATCGGCTGCCCCTATGTGGTTAGCAGTATTACTGATGGGTTTCCGTGCTCATTAGTGATGAGAGCAAAGAATAGTCACGTCCATGCCAACCTCTCACATGAGAAGTTGGATCATCCATTAACATGAATCATGTTTCAACGATACTTTTCTTTGTCTTCATATTTCAGTGAGACTAATTACCCCGAGACGCGTCACGCCGGTGAAGCCTCTCGTCCAAGTCTTTGGCAACCGGGCGGCATGGACACGTTGAGGACTTGGGGCATCAGTTTTTAGCGAACAAACTCTTTTGAAATGTTGAGAAAATCCACGCTATGTCGCCAAATAAAGTTGGTCCGTACATCACTGGCTAAAGGAAGACCGAGGGTGCTGCCGGCCACCGACGAGAAAGATGAGCAGTGAGAGCATCTTCAACCACGTTTCTTTAATTTAACCTCTCAAACGTTCGCGGACGCGCTCGGTCAGTAATCGGGCATGTCCGTTTTAAGCCTCTATTTATTCATGCGTACAGCTACTCATTTTCTTTCTTATATGTCCGGTCACGTGCGTGTGATTGGTGGAGATGAAAAGAGAGAGAAAGAAAAGAATGAATAAAGAAATAGAAAAAAATGGTTCGGGGTGGGGACGTGTCCTACGTGACGGACTGACCGGGTGCGCCCGGGGTGTCCGCAAGCCCTTATATCCTCCCTATATTTGAGATGCATATGAGGGTTTGCGGACAATCCGGACGTATAGGGATGATATGAGGGGTCCAGTTAGGTCAATTTTTTACTACTTTTTACTTTTCTTTTTTGTTCGGTCAGTGATTCCTATGTCCGTCCGATTAATTTGAGAAGTCCGGCTGTAGATGCTCTAATGGCCACAGCGAGGCCGGCAGGCAGCTACGGTGAACTGAGGTCACGTTGACGCCGGTGAGGCGTCCAGCAGAGCTCGAACTGGCCCAGTTGAGCACCGCCTAGGAGGACTTTCGTTCGCCGCCAGTCAAACAAAGCCGAGAAGGACAAAACGGAAGCCCAACCAGCTGCGTACCAAGAAACGGCTGAGCCTACCATGGCCTCACACGTGGGGTCATGACACGTTCTGCCTCTTGGCCGCATGAGGCAACGGGTGACGCATGCGAATGTCAGCTTCCACTTCCAGGCATCCATTTGTCTCAAAAAAAAATACTTCCACGCATGCATACGTAGCAAAATACACGGAATTTTTCTTGGTCAAGATTTGAGAACTTATGAGGAAGTAGACTAGAGTGTCAATTCAATTCATAAACAAAGGTTGATTCTCAAAAAGAAAAATCATAAACAAAGGTTTACATATGTAATGTAAATACAAATGTATTGCTGATGCTTCTGCAGCTTGCCTATGTTTTACAGTTTTATTCAGACAGAATCCTACGTAATATATGTGTGTATTTCCTTTTGTATGTAGTATGTACAAAGTGCCAACTAGCGTAGACGTACGCGTGGGCAAAAATCACCAACAAACCAAGCAACGAATCCAATCCTACAGTCGATCACCAGAATCTACCACCGGGGTCGCCAAAAACACGTTGGAACTTCAAACACGAGAGGACGTACGCACGCCGGCCGAGCTGCGGCGCTCGGCCTCGGCCATCTACGGCGGGCAGTGGACGTTTGGGCTGTTGGTGCCGCACGACGGGCCCGGCCCGCCCAGCTGCTGCATGTACAGCCGCCGGAGCGCCTGGACCACGGCCGGCAGCGGGGTCCCTCCGGCGGCCGCCCAGTCGGCGCCCCCCAGCGGCCGCGCCTCGCCAAGCACCGCCAGCAGCACGAGCGCCGCCACGATCACCGGCAGAGCGAGCCTCATCCTCCTCGCGGCGGCCATGTCGTCAACCTTAGCTTTCTTCTAACCCTCCTCCTCTTTGCAACAAGTGTGTACGACTTGGACGCTGGGTCTTGGCAATGTGTGCAGGCAACTTTGTATGCTACGAGGTAGCTATATGGCCTATGGAATGGGTCGCGGGAGCCTATATATAATGCGCGCAGGAGAGGCGATCGACGAAGTTGCATGCCAGTTGCGTGCGGCGACTTGGTGTTTCGCGTTCGCGCGCAAGTTTGAAAAGTCAGTGGACGCGTAGGCGCGCGACCCGTCGATCGATCGATCGATATGGCGTCGTAGAATTCCATCAAAACGGTCCGTGTATACTCTTCTTCTTCGCACAATAGCTAGATGTAAGTCCCCTGAATTTAGAATTTAGGTCAATTGATTTCGCGTGAAGGAAGGAAGAGTTAGACGGAAGGAAGGAGCTCGTCGGAAAATGCTACCTCATTATTTATCTTAGGGGTGTGGGGATGATATAAGTTCATCGGAAAAAATTGGCCATTGTCGGGCTAGAAGGATGGTCGGAGACGACGGCAACGGCGGTGGGAGGCAGTTGAGGGGAGGGCGGGGAGGCGAGGCTGGCGTGCAAGCGCCGCCGGCCGTGGGCATGATGGCCGGCGGTTCGTCTGGTGGTACGTTCGGCTGGGGAAAGAAGAGCTGAAGAAAGAAGGGTTGTGTACCATTAGAGCATCTCCAACAGACGCCGAACGCGCCGCGCGCAAAAAACAGTTATAGCGCGCGCCCATCGCCTGATTTGGCGCGGCGCGCAGCGCTGGCTCCAGCAGCCGCGCTAAAAATGCAGCGCGCGCGCCGCTCCAGCAACGCGTAAAAATGCAGCGCGCGCGACACGTATGGATGTGAGGGTGGGAGGTGCGAGCGAGCGCGCGGAAGCGGTTGCAGCAAATATGCGGCGCGCGATTGCGTTTTGGTCCGCGCGCTGGACTACGTATGTCGCGCGCGCTGTTTTCGCGCGCCCGCTGAAGCAACTATTCCGATTGCGCGGGCGCTAAAATAGAGGATTTTGCGGCGCGCTAAAATAGAGAATTTTGCGACGCGGCGCTAGTTTAGCGCGCCTGTTGGAGATGCTCTTAGATTTGCATTTAACGTGCCAAACGAATCGACTCACCCTAGTTTCATTTTTCTATCGACTTACCTGTAGCCACGCCCTCTTCTTTAGTGACTTGGCAATATTAGAACGGTGGGCATCGCGAGCGCTATATCTCGCCTATATCAAGATAAATATCTTGCTAACATATTCTAAAATCAACAGTGACCAGCCTTTTTTTTCAGGAAAAAGGGAATTCATTAATTAAGTGGCAGCCATGTCTGCATTACATAGATCCGGAACCTCGTCCGGCCCAGAATGAAGCCACACCGCAATGCACTTCTTTATTCGACCAAAGTTCGCTAAAAAATGACTAACAGTATTTTATTCACGCCTCACAAGCTTAACTAATTTCCTCCGTCTGTACCTACTAGGGCAGCCAATTGTTGTCGTTTCTTAGCAATTTGATCGACCGAAACACCACTCGTTTCTTCTGGATTTTTTCATTTTTCCTTTCCTTTATTTTCTGTTTTTGGTTTTCTCTATTTGTTCATCGGTTTTCTTTATTTTTTTCATCGGGCTTCTTTGTTTCGTACATGGTTTTCATTGCGTTTTTTCTTTTCGTTTTTCTTCAATTCTTTTTGGGCTTTCACTAGCTTTTCTTTGTTTTTCCTTGGTTTTCGCCGTTTTTCTTTATTTCTTTCTCTATTTTCATTTTTTGTACTGGTTTTCTTTGGGTTTTTTCTTTTCGTTTTTCTTTGATTCTTTTTGGGCTTTCACTAGCTTTTCTTTCTGTTTTTTTCTTTGTTTTTTCCTTGGCTTTTGCCATTTTCCTTTGTTTCTTTTTCTTTTTTTCATTTTTTTGTACTGGTTTTCTTTGGTTTTATTTTTTTCTTTCGTTCCCCTTGTTTCTTTTTGGTTTTCTTCATTTTTATTTCTTTCTCTTATTGGTTTCCATCGGTTGATCCTGTCCCTTTTCGTATAGAATAGGAACATTATTATACCCACTTAAAATTTTCCCTAAATAAGAAACATTTTTTATACACGTTGAACATTTTTTAAACACATGACTAACATTTTTTTCAAAGAAATATTTGTTATGTGAACTTTTTTTCATACACGTTCTACATTTTTGTATATATCAGTAATATTTCTAATACATACATTTAACAATTTTGTATTACAATATTAACATTTTAATACATATTTTTAAGTCTATTTCTTGCATACACATTGTACATTTTTTTATACATCATGAAAATTATTTATATACATGTTTAATATATTTTTAATACATGATTAACATTTTTTACACAGTTTTTATGTCTAATGGTTTGTATACACAATTGTACACTTTTTGTATCATCGGGTATATTTTTTAAATACGTTATTTCCATACAGATTGTACATTTTTATATACATCAGAAACATTTTTGTATACACATGTAACATTTTGAAGATACATGATTAGCATTTGTTTTCAATTCTATATGTGAAGTGATTTTTAAATGGATATATCTAAAAATATAAGCAAAATGAAAACAAAATAGTAAAACAAGAAAAGAAAAAAGGTGAGGAAAAAAGGTGACCCGGGCTGGGCCGACCCATTCCGGGCGGCTGCTTGTAGCGAGGCTTCCCTATGTCTCGCTATACGCGAGACGAGGGCGCTCCGTGTGTCATGGCGCAGTAGCAAACTGCATGTGCGCACACACAGGGAAAAAAACAATCTTGCTAGGTACATAAAACCGATCTCACATCGAGGCATCTCTAATTAAATTCTCAGAAATTCCTTTGAGTCGGATTTTTTGCCCGCGCCATCCGTCCAGACGTATAGAAGGGGTTTGAAGAGTCCGGCTGTAGACGCTCTAAGTTGAAACACCGGCCGCCGACAGAAAGATGAGAATTGATGGCTGCGGTGAGGCCGGCAGCTGCTATCGTGGAACTGAGGCCATGCTGGCGTCCAGCGGGAGATCGAACTGGCCCGGGTGAGCACCGCCTACGACTTGTGTTCGCCGCCAGCCAAACAAGCCGAGAGAGAAGGACAAAATGGAGCCGAGGTGCCCAATTACTTCCGAGAAACGGTTGACGCCACGGTAGGCATACACGTGGCGTCGTGAAAAGTTCTGCCTTTTGGCCTCATGAGGCCACGAGTGACGCACGCGAATGTCAGCTTCCACTTCCACGCAAGTGCAATGAAGGTCTCTGTAAGAAGAAAAACACTTCCAGGCATGCGTGAACGGTGAACAGGTGGCACGTTTTTGTTGATCCACGAACCCAAATCAGAGCACATAACTTTCTTTTTTTGTTTGAGTTAGAGTACATAACTGTGCTTTGTTAAGATTTGACAAATTATCACAAAGCATATATAATATGTATCACTTTATAGAGAAAGGTATATACATGTGTTGCTGGTACACTTTCGCAGCTTGCCTATGTTTTATTCAAAAACAAAAAGATCCTACCAAGTATACGAGTATGTTTTCTTCTGTACAAATCAACACCCGGCGAAAGCGAAAACCACGCGCGGGCAACGAAAAAATCTCCAAGAAACCAACCAACGAATTCAACCAATCAAACCATGTCGACCGCCGGCGGCTAGTCGGCCGGCCTAGCTAGCTAGGGAAAAAGAACATGCGCACACTGTGAGCCCGCCATCGCCGCCCGGGCTGGTCCGTCAAAAACAAGCTTGAACCCGAGAGAGGAGGGAGGGAGGGGGTGGTCGTGGAGGACGGCCGGGTCTCGCCGCCCGGCCTCGGCCTCTACGGCGGGCAGGGGACGTTGGGGCTGTTGGTGGTGCAGGAGGCGCCTGGCCCGCCCAGCCGCTGCGTGTACAGCCGCCGGAGCGCCTGGGCCATGGTCGCCGACGCGCCCGGCAGCGGGGTCCCTCCGGCGGCCGCCCAGTCGGCGCCGCCCAGCGGCCGCGCCGCCTCGCCGAGGACCGCCAGAAGCAGCAGCGCCGCCACGAGCACCGGCACGGCGAGCCTCATCGTCCTCCTCGCGACGGCCATCGATCCCGTCAACCTTGGCTTCCTTCTTCTCCCTTTAGAACAAGCTTGTAGGGGGCTGCACGACGCTGGGTTTTGGCAATGTCGTCGAGATGTAATTCTTCGACGAGGTGGTAGTAGCTTGGAATGAACGGGCGGCGCCTATATATAACGCAGGCAGGGGAGAAGAGGCAGTCGATGGAGCTAGCGAGGCGTGGAGACTAGGCAGGAAGTTGCATGCCGGTTACGTGCGGCGACCTGGCTTTCGCGCGTCCGTCCCGTTTGATGAAAAGTCAATATGCGCGCGGCACGCAGGGCCGGCGAGCGCGCGCGGTCCGTATCGGGCATTCCCTCGTAGAATTCCATCGTCGAAACGAAAGCGATCCGTTCTTCTTCCTACCCCGCGGTGCGTTCGTGCGCGCGCGCGCATGGAGAGGTAGCAAACTGCGCGCGCACGAAGAAGCGTCGAAGGCACGAGCGTGTCGCACGTCTTGACCAGAGCATGATGCATGGGAACAAATGCGTACAATGTACCTGTTGCCTGCAGCAAAAATACATTTATATTTTTCTTGTAACAAACTTCCTTCTGTACATATATGTTTTTTTAGGGGAGCTCCATATATGTTAACATACGTGGAAATGTGGTTTACTTTGACCAGGGAAACGCCTTGGGGGCCAAGGCACTAGGCAGGGGTCTAGTTTGACCTAGCGTTCAACAGGGACTGTGCGTACTTAATTTAGGGAGAAGCTTAATTTAGTTTGTCGTCGACACTGTGTAGTACTGGGGTCGTCTCCGATACGTGCCTGTCAACTGATACGGTCAAAACATTTGAATTCCGTCCTGAACTTGGCCTGAATTCTCAATGTTTATCCGGAGTCGATCCCACCCTAGCCAATTTCCAAGAAACTGCTCAAAACCTTGCCACCGTCTGTTACCATGCTCGCACCTTTTTCGAAGCATCTTACATAGTAGGAGTACGTGTGATAATTGTTAAGCTGCTCAAGCTACCTAGCTTGCAGGAGCAAAACTCGCATCTGTTAGTTGTGAGAGTTGAAACCGGCGGCCAGAGTTGAGGAGCGACACGGTTTCGGGCAAATGGCAAATTACATTCCTGCGTGCGTATGGTGCCACCGTGGAGATCTCCTAGTTGAAAAACACCGTACGTGTGTCGTGTGGCCGTGATTGTTTTTTTGTATTTGCAGTTACCTATAATGCAGTACGTAAAAACTATATTATGCTCTTTTCTTATCATTAACAAGTGATGGTGTCGATCCAACTTTGTCAAGACCCACGACCAGTTGAGAGGAAGAGATTGTGACTTGTAAAACTCTGTGTCCGACGCGCGTGAGCATGCGCCATGAATTTGCTGCACGGCCGGCCGTCTTTGACCTGCGGTGGAGTAGGTCGGAGGCAGGAAAAACACGACCAAGCTGTCTCAACTTCGGGGATCATCAGAGGAACTCTACCGCGGCCGGGAGAATTTTCTCTTCTCCCGAGGTAACTGTAGCAATCAATCAAATAATTGTACATCCTGGATGAGACAAGACTACGTAGTACGGTTGGGCCGGCCGGGCTCGATTCCAGCTTTGATGGAAGGGTGCTTTGGAGTGTCAATTCTTCATCACCGCCCTGCGCGACAGGTAACATGCTACTGGTCGCGTAACTACTTGCTGGTTGAATGCAAGTGCAACAGCGGCACTGCCTCGACTCAGCTGCTGAACACGGCCGGCGACGACCCAGCCAGAACATGGCATGGTTTAACTCAATCTCATCTCGGTTTGTGTTGTGTTGCTCCCTTGTCCCTCTCTCTGTGGTAGAAATTGCCGAGATCGCTTTTACCCGAGGCGTGAGAATGTGATTTCCCTATCGCCGACCACAGAAGGTTTTTTTCAAAATTAGAATAGCCCTAGACTTTTCCATGACTACATGTATGGTTTCCGCTGACTTCACATTGACTTTCGGTCGTACTACTAGAAGAAAACAGTAGGCAGGAGCAGGTCAGCATGGATACATCAAATTCATGGCTGTCGTCAACTGACTGACACCACCGGCACCCTCCGCTTCCTGTTCAATCAACACATGAGCGACATCAGTTCCAGCATTTTCTGAGAATGTTGCTCGGGACCATGGTTCATCACACCATTCATCCTCCAAGTTCAAGACCGTTTCCTGGGATATGTATGCGCAAATCTTCTTGCGCTGTATAACTACAAGGTAGGTGTCATCAACGGAAGCATTTACATCATAAACGAGGCAATTATGTACGTACGCCCCTTGCCATCAAAATATTCGAGCTGGATCATTACCATGCTGCCAAACCTGACGCACAACTGCTCCTAGTACTTGTTAGGTCTGCTTTCAAGACTTTGGAACAGCAGGTGCCGCACTAGCATGGACCTGACGTAGGCAATCAACACAAGCGCTCCATTCTCTTTGACCTCTCGCGAACGAGTTTGAAAAATCATTGCGCGATCCATGGATCAGTCGATATGGCGTCGTAGAATTCCATCAAAACGAACCATGCATGCATCCGTCGTCTCCTTGACGGCCAGGTAATGTGATGGCACAATTTTGTGTGCCATGGCGCGCGGTACGGTAACAAACTGCATGCGCCGCCTCGCAGGGGCGAACAAAGGTCGAAGGCAGAAGCGTGCCGTGTTGACCAGAGCAAGCGCTATATACATCCATGGCAAAGTGCCGGTGAGCTCGCGCAGCGGCCGGCCGTTTCGGTCAGCCGGCAGACCGGTTAGTTAGCTCGCCGGCACGCGCGGTGCCGGTGCGAGCTCGTGAGTTCCGACGAGTGATGACAATGTAGTAGGAGTGTACGTGCTATATTTCCTTAAGATTAAGAAACAAAATCTTTTTTTTCATCCCTAAAAAGCTTCATTTCTGTTAAATTTTCTCATTCAAGATTTCAAACTACCCTTACGAAGCGTATGGCTCCATACTACATATTTCAATCGCTCGTCCGGAGGGGCAACGAAAGCACTCCAGCTACGAGGAATTATTATTATTATTATTATTATTATTATTATTATTATTATTATTATTATTATTATTATTATTATTATTATTATCAAGAGAGAGGAAATGGGGTTTGACCAGGAAAACGCCTTGAGAGCCAAGGCAGATTTGGGGTCTAGCTAGCTACTAACTCCATGGAGATCGATGGAGACGTACTTAATTAGGCCGGAAAGCTTTGCTTCGCCATCGGTTATGCGTGCTCCGGTCGTCCGTGACACGTACAGCTCCACTGTTACGGTCAAAATCAAAGCTCAGGAATTCCCTTTCCCTGCGCGCGCGCGCGTCGCGTTGCATGGAATTTTCAAGCATGCACGCACGCACGCATGCATTCAGCTCCGTCCTTGTAGTACCACGAACTTGGCCTGAATTTTCACGATCGACCGCACGAGCGGCGTGCTCGTCCAAAGTCAAAACCCTAGCTAACTTCCAAGAAAATGCTCAAAACTTGGCAAAAAGTTGGTTATGGGGTCACATTTTTCGCAGTGTCTTACGTGTGATAAGCCGCTCCGTCACTACTCCACATGGCTTGCACGAGCAAAACTCCACTTAGACGTAGTGTTTCTTATTTGGAATGCGCCGGAGTTCAAGGGCGACACGATATCTGGTAGTAAGTGGCATTAGCTACTGTTTGCCAGCTGACTCTGGTCTAAACTTTTGTCTTCACCACCATAGCTCAATATTTGACCCCATAGCTAAGGCCAAGAATGTGCTACAACTGCAATTTATTTTCCATGCTAAATGTAAATTTGGGTTTGATGATGTGCAAGCTCAGGTGGCTGAGATTCATGAGAATTTTCGGTGCCGTTCTGCTAGCATAACCATATTTAAAGAATTGTTATGCTTGCATGTTGGCAGCACAAGAGCAACCTACGACCATTTCCTGGGAGAGGAGATCGTGACTTGTAAAACTCTCGGTCGGAAGCGCGTGATATGCCATGCCATGCCATGGATTTCAACGCTCCGAGAGAATGCTGCTCCGCTGATCATCTTGACTCGCCGTTGCCGATGCAGTAGGTCGCAGGCAGGAACACGGACCAAGTTGGCCTCAACCAACTTGGCCTTGGCGAGATGTAGAATTCTACTGCAACTTGAAGCATTTTTCTTCCGAGAAAACACTAGAGTGTACAGCAGCAATCAATCAAGCGACCTGGAGTCAATTGCCCTGGATGAGACGGCACTGTGACTGTGTCACTGTTACTGGTGACCGGACCAAGTTCCGGCTTCAAGGACGGGCAGCAATATTTAAGCAGTGATGATAGCATGTGAACAATGCAGGTTAGCCATGGACTCAGTACTAGTCTTGCTTACTACTAGTTGAATTCTTCGTCACAATCACGACTCAGTACTATGCACCCGCTTAAGAGCTAGTCTAGTAGAGCCCTCAAACCTTTAAACCCCTAAAAATAACTGTTTTTTTACAGTCTAGCCAACCGCGCGAAGCTTATGGATCAGAGGAGAGGGTCGAAGATGGGGCGACTCACCATCTACCGGAACCGCGCTCTCGGACACGAGCATTTGATGCAAGACTACTTTGCGGAGGTACCTACATACCCTCCTCGTCTCTTCTGCAGAAGGTACCGAATGCGTCGTAGTTTGTTTGTGAAGATTGTCACCGATTGTGAGGCCGCCTCCGATTACTTTAAACGTCGCAGATCCGCCGACGGTATCATGGGGTTTAGTGCATATCAAAAGATATCGGCGGCAATGTGGGTACTCGCTTATGGCATACCCGCGGATTATACCGACGAGTCCGTCCGTAGGTTTGCCAAGTTGGTCATCCGGTTGTATGGTGAGCAGTATCTTCGGGCACCAAACGAGGAAGATACAAAGAGATTAATGGAAATGAATGAAAAAAAGGGATGGCCGGGGATGCTTGGTAGTCTTGATTGCATGCATTGGAGGTGGAAAAATTGCCCAAAGGCATGGCACGGAATGTATTGCAGTAAAAGCCATGATGCTATCATTGTGCTTGAGGCCGTAGCATCGGAGGACACATGGATTTGGCATGCATTCTTTGGGTTGCCGGGAACACTCAATGATATCAATGTCCTCAATAGATCTCCTTTGTTCAAAAGATTAATTTCTGGGGATGCTTCAACATGCAACTACAAAATCATGGACAATGAGTACTCAATGGGATACCATCTCACCGATGGCATCTATCCCGAATGGGCAACTCTTGTGAAGTCCATCAAGGAGAAAAATGGGGTGCCCTTAACAAGAAAAGAGGCTCATTTCACCAAGGCACAAGAGGCAGACCGCAAGGATATTGAGAGAGCTTTCGGTGTTTTGCAAGCAAGGTTTGCCATAGTTCGGGTCCAGCTCGGTTTTGGGACAAAAAAACCTTGGTGAACATCATGAAATGTTGTGTGATTCTACACAACATGATCCTAAAGGATGAGAGAGGGTTAAACCTCCCTTGTTTCTATGACAATGTTGGTACCCGTGTGCAACCGGAAAGAAACCCTTCTCGCATACATGTTTTTCTTCAAGCACATCGTGAGATTGAGGATGCAACCTCTCATGGTCGGCTCCGGGATGATCTAGTAGAGCACCACTGGCAGTTGGATGGACGGCGCATTGGCCCATGATGTATCTTTGTTTTACTTTTATATGTCCTATTTGATTCGAACAATTATTGTAATTTGCTCAAACATTGTTGTAATAATTTGAATGATTATTGTTTTATCCGGTGGTGTAATAATAACTAGAATGATTATTGTTTTATGTCAAATGTGATGGAATTTGTGATATGTCATATGATGAAATGTGATGAAATGTGTGATATGTGAAATGATAGATTTAAAGGTTGGGGTTGAGGCAAAGACTAGAACCCTCAAACCCAATCCTTAAAGCAGTTTAAGGGTTGGGTTTGAGGGTTCTAATCTTTGCCCCTGTTTTTCAACCCTTAAAAGTGCCAAAAACTGGCACTTCTTAACCCTTAAAACTGCTTTAAGGGTTTGAGGGTTTGAGGGTTCTACTAGACATGCTCTAAGAGCATCTCTAGCAGACCCCGCATAACGCTCGGCTCGCAAAAATTCCGGCGAGTATGAGGGCTCGGGCCAATTTTGCGGCCAGAACAGAGCCCGCATACTCGCCCGGCCCGCAAAAACTTTTGCCGCAGCCCGCAAACCGCACTCCCCGAGCACTATAAGTGCGGTTTCGCGACCCTTTTGCGGGTCCAAACCCTATCCCCCTACCGCCGCGAGCCACCCAATTCCTCTTTCTTCTCTCCCAATTTCTCGCCGCCGGCGACCCTCCGCCCCGCCTCCAGCCGCCATGTGGGGGCGAATGTGGAGCTCCGGACGCGGCTCCGGCAGCCGATCCGGGCGTGAGAGGGACCCGGAGCGCAAGCGGCGCGTCCGGTCCGACGGCGCGAGGAAGCGCGGCGCGCGGAGGTGGACGAATCACGGGCTTTCGCCGCCGGCGAGCTTCGACCGCCGCGAGACGGTGGAGTACGACCGTCGGGGCGCGCCGTTCTCCTCCGCGCGGTTTTCGTACACCGGATCCGCCGCCGCCGCCGCCGCCGCGGGCTTCCTCCCCGTGAAGAGGGAGTGGTCAGACGAGGAGGAGGAGCCGGAGCCGCAGGCGCCGTTCCCCTTCGTGCCAGTGAAGGAGGAGCCCGAGGACCCCGCTCCGCTCGGCCGCCACGGAATCGTCGGGCCCGAGGACTTCGTCGCGGAGTTCGACGTCGTCGCCGCCATCGCCGATTGAAGCGTGCGCGAGGAGGAGGAGCGTCGGCGCCACGCCGAGGAGCTTAAAGCCCTCGAGTGGCGGCAAGCGGTCGCCGCCAACCTCGCCGCCAAGGAGAAGGCCGAGGAGTGGCGCCGCATCCGTGCGGAGCAGGCAGAGAAGTTCATCGATCTCTGCAGCTCCGGCGAGGACGAGTGAGCGTCCGGCTCCTCCACGGCGTCGTCCGGTTGCCGCGACCTCACCGCCGTTACCCCCTAGTACTAGTTTAATGTAGTATGTAGTATAACTATGCTTATAGTTTGATGAACTATGTACTATGCGATGAATAATGTAGTATGTGTGATGAACTGTGTTTGCGCAATTTCTTCCGCGAAAGAAGTTTTTCAAATTATGCAGGTTTAGATACGGGTTCTGCTTGGACGCGTATGT
This sequence comes from Triticum dicoccoides, assembly GCF_002162155.2. Lineage (NCBI taxonomy): Eukaryota > Viridiplantae > Streptophyta > Magnoliopsida > Poales > Poaceae > Triticum > Triticum dicoccoides. Next base: position 171,309,160 of record NC_041392.1, read on the forward strand.
TTTTGACCCGCAAAAGCGATTTTCGTGAATCCGCAAACGCGTTTTGCGAGTCGTATTTTTACGGGGTCTGCTAGAGTTGCTCTAACACTGCTCCTGCATTTCAGCAATGATATCATGTGAACAATACAGGTTTGGAGGTAATGCAAAAAATTACAGGCATTTCTATTTATTTACTGAAGGCGTGAAAACAACTTTTCTTTACCACCGACTAAAAACAACAGATTACCAAAATCAGGCTGGGAGCAACTAGAATAGAATCTGGGCTTGTGGTAGAAGAATAGAAAAACTGACTCTGGGCCGTCAGATCAAACATGGTTGGTACAGATCAAGTTTGAGGGATCTAAGGCCACTTATTATACATTTTATGAAAACCCCCCTGGTACAATTAGATGTAAAACATGAGCTTTCACAGTAACCACCTCAAAGTTTCTCATATTGAGTCGTTGTGCCCTTGTTAGTACAACCAATTTAGAACTTCAGTGTTAAAAGCTTTTGTGTCTCGTCTTTACTCAGCAAAATTTATGCTTGCCAAATTACCAATACCCTCGAACTTAAGTTCACCTTCCTCAGCCATATACATTTTAAAGATGTGTGCACTGCCATAATCTGAAGCATACCATTTTTTCCACAATCAAAGGAGCTCAAGTTTACTCTCAGTTTGGATACAAATAGCAAGTTGATTCAGAGAAGCATTACCCCACAACCTCCAGTCACGAATGGGTAGCTTAGCACACAAGTAGACACATATAGTAGCCTCTACGAATAAAAGAAAGAGTAAAAGTACAAAAGGCTTGGCTTAGCTCCTCAATTTCACACAGGATTCTCATAGGGTAACCAAACCATGACATTGAGCTTTCAGAACCGGCAGTTTCATCAACCATGCAAACTATTTCCACAACGTGGGTACCTCTTGACTCTTGAGATATTGACTGTTTCTTTTTCAGTGTACTGAAATCAGCAACGAGAAGAATTGGGGAATTAATCTCTGCAAAATGAGGTAGCATCATTGATATCTTGATTTTAAACACTATTGACCGATTCGACGGCTGCAAACCTTTTTTTAGCAAAACAACATCAAAACAAGGATTACAGAATATTAGGCACATCAAGATATTCTTGCCTTTCATACACAGTTTGTTCTCACCTGATAGTGTTGGTGCACAGTTTGCGATCATTGGAACCATGGGCTCTCCTAATGGTGATGTTGCACTACTGATCTCTTCCATTACTAGATCCTGGGATGAGAATTGCAAAGTCAGAAAGGAGATCATCTTTCGCATGTGAGATGTCGAGCACATGGACCAGAACAAGGGCACAACTTATGGCAAGAGTTCTAATGTAGTTTAGGCATAGAAAATAATTGCTGCATCATAATAATCGAGGTAAACAAGTTGGCATTGCGAAGACCAAAGATAACGAGAGTGCAAAAGAATCCAGAAGATGCAAGAAAAACAGAAGGTATGTTTGTTTAACATATTCATCCAGCCATGTCCTGCTTTTTGTTCAAGGAAATGGCCGTTCCAGATGAAACAATGAGTCCTTCTGAGTTAGGACCTCTTCCGTTAGGAGCATCTGGTTCATTAATCGGGAAAGAAAATGTTAGTACCAATTACCAAATCAGTAGAGAAGGTTAAAGAGAGTACAAGGTGTGACCATTTGAATTTGATTCATCGGTTTGCATAATAAAATTGTGTAATATAATTAGTTGCACAAATATTCAAAACAACTTGTACATTTGGCCATTTCTTTACCAGATTCCATGTTCTGTTTCTGACACTAACCATGCTTCATAGCATCACAGGGTATTAATATTTTCTATGGTGATAAATTTTGACTATGATTACCAATAGTAATTCGGTTTACATTTGTCTAATTAGTTGTTCCTCTTTTCGTTCCTTGCATTAAACTATAATTAAAAGGCTCAAATGTATTTCATCTTCTTTGTGCTGCACCTCCCTCTCCCTCTGCTCACTCACCTGCTAATCTCCTCGCACCGGTTGCTGCTAATCTTCCAATGGTTGATGTTTGTTAGCTAGTTAAATGGCTCGCTTTTTTGCTAATGGCCCATTAGGTAGAGGTTAGCTATGCACGTAGTGGTGCTCATGGCCTCACTGCTTAGCAGGCTTTCCTTTGGGTCATTAGCTAGCTATGCTATGCACGTGGTGGTTAATTTGGCAGAAAGAATCCTTGTCCTCTTTTTGATTTCCTTGCTGTCATCAAATTGACCGACGAAAAACTCTTGCCTCTGCTTAAAATAAAGCCTAGTCATCAAATTCCACAAGTAATGGATCGACAACATATTTGTTTTGACTTTTGTACAACAACAACAACAATACATTGAACGATCTGAGCTATATATAGATGTTGAGGAATAAAGATGATATATACTTGCTTCTGTTCTGTCGCTGGAGCAGGCACGCAGCAAGTGATAGCAGAATATTTGAATGGCTGCTACACAGGCCAGGTGCTCTGCTGCTAGTTAAGCTACAGCAGGTCAGGGCTAGCCACAAACCGAAACCGAGTGGACGAGCGTGGCGGCGAGGAGTGAGGCTGCGATACAATCATTGTACTATCCTTGGCTACAGGTGATAGTAGAAAGAATATGCAGCAGCATTTTTATTCACAAATTTGTCATGATTAGTTGTTTTGGTGCCATTAGTGAACAAATAGACACTAAACTTTTCAAAAACCAGTGAAGTGCTAAATACTGCAAGTGTGTAATAAATTTCAGTCTTGTACTGACAAGCACTTGACTTTTCAAGTACTTAAACAGGTAGATGAGATTATTCCATTCTCATGTACAGTTACAGCAAGTTAACAAAGTTTCACCATACCGAATTGCTTGAAAATCTAGTGTAAGCAAAATCTAGCAAGCCGACTGGGAATAAGAAAAAATACCCATAGATCCAACTTGAAGATACTTACCCACTGAATGATCTTTTATTCCCAAAAAGGGTACTCCAGTCTATTAGTTCTTTATGTTTTTTTCATCTACATTCCATCACATGTGCGAGGGGTCTCCAGCGGTCATGGAAATAATCAAGTGTGATTTTCTTATTGCAGCAACTAGAATTGGTCAGAATTAAAGTTTTCTATAATTTCATATAATGGATCATGTTTAATAAGGTGAGCACCAAAGATCAAGATTCCTATACGATGTAACAAGAAAAAGGGTCATATAGCTGCTTGTACTATTTTCCTAATTTCATCTAAATTGACAGAACCAATATGGAGCATGGTAAACCTGCATTCCTGAAGACTCGAGGGACACTATGTTTCTTCTCTGCCGTAAGCAGATGTTGGAGGTTAGATGGGGCAACAAATGGTAGATCGAGGAGCCACCTGTGGAGAATGGCTGGACAGGGTAAGACAAATGGTAGATCAAGGTTGTCCTCTAGACGCCGGAGAACGATACCTGGGGATTTTCTCGGGCAGCGTCGCGGCGCAGCAGAAGAGAGGTTCGCCCGGGCAGACCGGCCGCCGGCGACGAGATGTCCAGGATTCATCGGGGCGGAGATGGACCAGTGCCTCCAGTGGCCAAGATCTACACCGCCGTCGTCGTTCGCGAGCTATATGGGGACGGGCTCGCCATTAGGGCCACTAGGGTTGGAGATTTTTTGAGCCTCAGCCGCCGCTGCTCGCATTGGAAGGAAGTAGAAGGGGATGACCGCTCCAGAAAAGGCGAGGAGATAGAAAGCAAAATAACTAGAAATGAGGGGCTATTTTGCAAAGAACAGCGCACAGATCTTCCCGTAGAATATGGGCCGTCCATGTTCGATCCGACGCTCCAGGATGCTTTTTTCTATTTTTCTACCAGAATCCTGTTTTCTATTGTAGTTGTTCCCAATCAGGCTAGACATGGACTTGCCAACTCTGTTTCTGCTGGCCGGTTTGAAGAACATGGCTTCTATTGACTTCCCCATGACTTCCGGTAATAGATAGAGGAAACAATAAGACACGAGCAAGTCAGCATACATGGCTGTCATCAACTGACAGAGAGTGTGCCACCGGCAGCCTCTGCTTCTCTTCAATCTACACCTGAACCTCTCTTCCTGTCTGAATGCACGCCGTCTGCTACTACTTCCAGTGGAGTTAACAAACTCTCCCCATTTTTTACGCGATCTACCGCACTTCACTAGCATGAATTTCCAACATCTGAACATAAGGTGCAAGTAACTTATCACCGCAGACAGAATAGCTATGTAATTATAAAGCTAGTGTTATCGGCAGATATTCACATTTTGCTCGAGGCAATTATGCATAAGGTTATTAAGACGTTGAGATCAGTAATATATTGTTTAAGTGAGATGTCCACGTGGGTCTTTGTTAAGGCTGCAGAAGTCTGTTAACTTGTACCATAAGTAACACAGCTCTGGAAAAAGTCATGCTTCGAGGTTTAAAAAATTAACACCAATGGATCACTTCTCTTGCTAGCCTCCTTCAGTTTCATGTTTGTACGGCACTTGCTACTACAAATGTCTTAAAAGTAAGCCTAGCATCAGTAGGAGCTCAAATCGTACTGTAATAATGATGTTCACAAGCTCTGGGTAGCAGTTGCATATCAGGTTTGGTAGTATGATTAGGAACTCAAGTATGAACCATCATGTTAAACAAGTCTATCTCTGCTACGTGCATTTGCCAGCAAAATCAGAACTGACCAGGTGGACATGAATTCAGTTACCTCTTTATCATGATGATGCAGCACAGCGCAGTGCACCTCCTGGGGGGTGCAATTTAGTGATTGTCGATCCATCAGCATCGCAGCTGTATCCATCTATGATGTCCTCCCTCTGTTTTCAGCAAAGATTCATTGCAAGTCCCAAGAACATACGAAATTGACAAGCAAGGATGGTACAGGGATGAGGTATGGTGAAAAGAGCAGCAAGTTTTTCCAACTGAACCCTGCAAGGCATCAAAGTTAAGATGTTTTCAACTAGTACCATTTTTGAACTGGCAGCATTTCTTTTTGTCTCGGCCATGTAGTAATTGTTAGCCATATGCATCAGACGCAAGACGCAACCTCGCTGATGCTATCTATTACATGAACATAATGGCAACAAACCGAAAATTTAGAGCTTGATCGAATATCTAAGATTTCAAATGCAAAGCCACAATCAGTGAACTAACAGGCATATTATTTCTGGAAAGATGAGGATGTTAAATATGGATTGTCTTACCACATGACCATACATATGTTGCTGTAACAAGTAGACAGTCCCTCCTCCACCATCAGGCAGATTTAATACACATACAATTTCTACCACAGTGAAAATGAGGTAAACTAACTGTCATGGGTTTGATAATCTGTCAGAATTCACTAGAGTACCAGCACATATAAAATTACGCTGATTAATTGCAGTGTTCCAAGATAAGTTGTGCTGTAAAATGGTGAATATGCAATTCCGAATAATTTCAAACGCACTTAGATTCTTCAAATCAAGATTTATACAGTTGTCAAGAAATCTGCGCATACATGTTTTTACCATTAGAACTCAATGATAGTGCAAACGTAGAATAAGTCATGTTGCAGATAATCTCTTCACTCATAATAAATATAAGATGGTAATATAGCCAATGCAAAGAGGCTTTCTTCTTTACAGAATCTCACCCTTACACGCTCACGTTTTTTATCTTTCCCAAGTGCAACGATCACCTTTATCTGCTGAAGAAGAAGGTGATTACTTGATATATATACATACAGATGGTTGCATGACAACCATGTGCTGCTGTATGCCCCCTACTATCTATTAAGCAGTTGAGTGCTGAAGTGATTAGGTTGTAAATGTGCAATGTATCGACTTCTGCGTTCTTCAGTTGTAACGCAGGTGCCGGCAAACACCAGAGAAAGGAACTGATGAGCCCCTGACCAAACAGTGCCCTGATTACCACAGAAAAACTTGGGCAGCTGTCACAAATCACATATGTGATGAATGAGACCCTACAGAATTCAGTATGGCCTATAACTGAATGTACTGCTGGCTGTCTATGATTGCAGGGTGCAAACAATTCTGATCACAGGGGCAACCGTTATATTAGGTCAGCCAGACTTCAGGAGCTGGTTTTCTAGCCAATGCAGCTCTTCCCATCACAAATTACACCTTGGTATTGCTATTCTTGATTAATCTGAAGCAAAACTCATGGCTCCCTCCTTTGAGCAAAACCCTTGGTGTCGACTAAGCATATTCTTATCAATTTATCCTCTTGGGTGCCACATTGTCCCATTGCTGCATAAAATCCTTTCATCTTTCTGTTTCAGCAATGACGGGTCAGCCATTCCATAAGAATATCAATGGCCACGTAATCTGGAGTCCACCTCTCTTCCATCATACGATCCATCGATTCAAAGGCCTTTTCAGGCATATTCTATATCACGAAGTCTCTTCAACAATAATTATCTGATGAGAATAAGAGACTCATTTGATGTAGATGGCTTCATGTCAAGAATGTGTTGCTGCCTGTTACACTACTATCTACTGACCAGCTGAGCACTGATATAACTGCTTTCTGCACTCCTCAATAATGGCGCTCATGGATGCAAACACCAGAAAAAGGAACTGATGAGTACCCAACCAACAGTGTCATGACTAGTAATGACTGAAAAACATAACCAGTTGTCACCGTAAGCCACGACTGAGATTGCAGAGTGCAGACAATTCTCATCAGCTCTGACCTTCCCATCACAAATTCCACCTAGGTATTGTAACTGCTGATTAAGCTGAAGCAAAATTCATGCCTACATAATTTGAGAAAGACTAATTCATTGTGCCAACAAGCATATTCTTATGTAGTTGTCCTTTTCGGTGCCGTACACCCCACTTGCTGCATAAAATTATTTAATCTATTTGTTTCACCAATGCCAGGCAGCCATTCAAGGAGAACTTCAATGGTCAAGGAATCAGGAGTGCACCTCTCTTCCCTCATCCTGTCCATCAGTTCAAAGGCCTTCTCGGGCATATTCTTAACGCGAAGTCCCTTCAGCAATGCATTGAAGGTTGTTACGTCTGCGGGCACATGCTTCTCGCTCATCCAATCAAACAGTTTAATTGCTAAACTAGCATTTCTGCTCTTGCAGAGAAAGTCGATCAGAATATTGTATATCACAGTGTTGGGCTGAACACCAGATTCATCCATAGACCAGAAAATCTGCAACGCCTCATCTATTTTACCAGCTTTGCAATATCCATGTATAAGTGTACCAAAGGTGACCACAGAAGGCCGGCAACCATCATCGATCATTTTCCCCATCAATTCATCCACAGCCAAGAAATCTCCTGCTTTGCACGAACCAGACAACAAGGTAGTGTAGGTGTACACATCTGGCCGGAGACCAGCTTCCTTCATCTTCCCAAGCCACTCATGAGCCTCACACAGTCTGTCCTCCTTATAAAACCCACCAATCAAAATATTGTATGCTTTTGCATCCAGCTGAAAGCCTGCCTTCTTCATCGACGACGCCATTGAGCAAGCATCCTGCAACCGCCCTGCTTGTGCCAATCCCAATATCATGATGAAATACATGGTTTTCTTTGGTGGTTGCCCTTCTTCTGTCATCTCATGGAACAACTTCATGGCTACGTCCACATTTTTAGTGCGGAGCAAAGCCTGAACCAGAGTGCTGTAGGTCACCGCATTGCCCCTGGCTTCAAGCCAAATTGTTCTTTTCTCCCTGAAGAACTCCAGCGCAGCCCAAACCCTCCCTGCCCGGCACAAGGCGGCCACAATCATGTTCAGAGTGAAGACATCCGGTGACAGGCCCTCCCTCTCCATCCTCCCAACCACCTCGCATGCCATGGCAACATTCCCCGCACGGCAAAATGCATCGGCCAAGCAATTGTAAGTAAATGTGTCGGGTGCATGTCCATGCACACTCCTCATCCGCTCCTCCACAAATGTCACGGCCTCTTGGACCCTCCCACTCTTGCACAACCCGTTCACCACCGTGTTCACAGTGACGACATCCGGGCGCACGTCCGAGTCTGAACCAGACATTCCATCGAGCATCCTGAGGGCGTCCTCCACGCGGCCAGATTTGCAGAGGCCATTGACAAGTATGCCGTAGGTGACGGCGTCAGGCCTGACAGCGGCGGCCCGCATGGAGTAGAAGAGCTGGGTCATTCTCGGCAGGTCTCGGGCTCGAGCGAGCGGGGCCAAGAGTTTGTTGAAAACAGAAGTGTCTGGCGGCGGGGCGCCAGCGGCCAGGGAGGCACAGAGGAAGCCGGCGGCTTGGACGGGAGAGGAGGGACGACGCGCGAGGATCTTGGATAAGAGGGCGGAGAGGACGGGCGCGGAGGGGGGCGGGAGGCGGTGGCATGAGGGGAGGGAGAGGAGGAGCGCGAATGAGGCGGGCGTGAGGGCGTGGGAGGGCGC
>NC_041392.1:171318189-171330709 GCF_002162155.2 Triticum dicoccoides
GAGGGCGCGGCGAGGGTGGAGTAGAGCTCGGCGGAGAGGGAGGGCGTGTCGCGGAGGAGGGAGAGGGCGGAGGCGGAAGGGGTGGGCGCGGAGAGGAGATCGTCGAGGACGGAGGCGGCGGTCGGGGTGGGAGCGGGTGGGAAGGCGGCGGAGGAGGAGAGGCGGTGCTGTGCTCGCAGACGAGGGAGCGCCGCCGCGAGACGCCTGGCTGCGCACATTGTTGGAGGCGGAAGCGCCGGGACGGAAGGGGAGGAGGCGGCGGGGCGGTGAACTGCCGGTGAGCTCGCCCGGGGGTGGAGAAGGGAAAGGGACGAGGTGTCGACCGGCGGCGATGGTTACTCAGAATGGGCTGGACTGTTGGGCTATTTAGATAAGGCGAAAGGCTTTCATGCAATCCGGCCCAAAATGGATCAAGACCGGTACCTCATTTCCTTCCAATCTCCAATCTCCAGAGAGAATCGACCTCTTCTTCCCCATTTGCTCAAAAAAAAAACAATTTGCTCAAAGAAAAAAAGACCTGTTCTTCCCCGCCGGCCGCTATTCGACCGGAGATCCCCTACCTGTTCTCCACGCCTTACAAGTCTCCCTATGGCATGCCTCCTCTCCCCAACCAAGGAAAACATCTCCACCAAAGAAGGGGGAAGCTATACTGAATTGAACAAGGCAAAATCACTAATTAAAGAGTACTTGTTGCAAAGAACACTCCATTTTCCAGGTCACGACAAGTGGCGTACATGCAGCGCGCCTCTTGTTGCAACCTGGGAGTTTTCCTTTTTTTCGTAGATCCGTTTATTCAAAACGTTTTATCTTTTAAACCGTGCGTCCAAATCTTGAACCGTTTTCACTATTGGATTCCTCACGTCGAGATCTTCAAAACTAGATCCCATATTGATAGGTTTTGACGAACTTTTTTTCACGAAAAAAATCAAACGAAAAAAATCGGGTGAAAAAACCGAAACCGGGAGCACGGTTTTTTCCCTTTTCGAAAGAGGCACGCCCGTGACTCTCGCGAAATCACGCCCGTGCCTCTCCTGAAAGCAAAACCGTGACTCTCGTGGAAGGAAAAAAAAACAGAAAACGTGTTTTTTCTTCCGTTTCTGAGAGGCACGTCCGTGACTCTCGCGAAAGCACACCCGTGCCTCTCACGGAAGCAAAACCGTGACTCTCGCGAAAGAAAAAAGCCAGAAAACGCGTATTTTTTCCCTTTCTGAGTGGCACGGCCGTGACTCTCACGAAAGCACAACCGTGCCTCTCGCGAAAGCAAAACAGTGACTCTTGCGAAAGGGAAAAAATAGAAAACGCGTTTTGTTTTTCCCTTTTCGAGAGGCACGGCCGTAACTCTCGCGAAAGAAGAAAAACAGAAAACACGTTTTTTTCGTTTCCGAAAGGCACGGTCGTGACTCTCGCTAAAGCACAACCGTGCCTTGCGTGGGAAAAAACCGTGACTTTCGCGAAGAAAGAAAAAAGAAAATGCGTTTTTTTTCGTGCAATTTTTTTTTTGAATTTTTTTCTGGTCGAAAAGCTAAGGAAGACCGGGGGAAAACCAAAACGTCAAAAAAATCCGGAAAAAACCGTTTAAAAAGCCGAAAATGCGTGCGGAAAAATAAAAAAACAAAATCTAGAGAGAACGTCCAGAGCGCGACACGTGACGAATGGCTGAGAGCGCGCCAAGTGGCGCTGATCGTTACGAGGCTCCCAAAGGAGCGCTCGTTAACTAGTTGCTCCCTGAACAAGAACACCTCGGTTAGACAGTTTTTTTTCTACCTCGTCAAAGGGCGGTGAGCTCCCGCAATGCATTAAGAAAAAGATAGTTGCTCCAGTTAATTAGGGGAAACATATATACTTAAAAATGTCAACTAGAAAAACCGGACAAAAAATCATGGACGCTGATATCTGCCACATGTGTGGCAAGAAAGGAGGGGGACCGAACGTCCCTATAGTAAAAGATTACCACATCACCGCGTGCATGTATGTGGGAATCTTTTTAAGTTTTCAGTGTTTAAAATGTTCTATCTTTTAAATGAAAAATGCAAATGAAAATCTGTTTTCACCATTAAATCCGTCGCGACGAGATCTTCGAAACTAGATTTCATATCGGTATGTTTTGATGACAATTTTTTTATTAAAAGTTGTCATGTCTATTACACATAAATTATCATGGTGTTTACGCTGAAGTTGTCATAATATGTTTTAACTATCTTTTCTTTTATGTTTAAAGTAAATTTTGACATATTATAGAACAAAAAATTAAGAAACAAAACTTGGCATGATGAATTATTAAATTTTGTCATGATCCATGAAATAATTTTGACATGATTCATAATTAAAAAGAAATATGTCATCAATTACTTTAAAAATGCCTAATCAATGATTCAAATTTGCCATGAACCATAAAATAAGTTTGGCATGGTGAATTGCTTAAATTTATCATGATATATGCACTAAAATTTGCCATGGTCTATATAAAAAATAATGTTCACCGACAAAAACTAGATTTGCCATGGTCAAAATATTAAAATTGCCATGATCTACAAACAAAAATTGATGATCTATAAACTAAATTGCCATGATGAATTACTAAAAATTGCCATGATCCATGAATTAAATTTTCCGTGGTTAATTACTAAAAATTTCCATGGTCAATTAATAAAAATTGCCATAAAAAGTTGTTGAAATATAATGGTAGCTTTAAATCTAGAAGAAAAAACTAGACGAAACATGTCATGGCAACATTAGTGTAAACGCTATGGCAACTTTAGTGTAAACATCATGGCAACTTTTTGTCCAAAACAAAGTCGTCAAATCAATATGGGATCTAGTTTTGAAGATCTCATCGAGACGGATTTAATGATGAAACCATACAAGACACGGTTAATTAAGGTGGCAAAGACCGCACAACTAGCACTCAAGAAATCATACGAGCCGAATACAAGGATGCCTAGGCCCAAGACTATCATCCAACCATGTCGACCTCTGCAGCCTGAAGAACAAGCCACAACCAGATGCGCACTCGCGCCTAACCAAGACAGTTACCATCTGTGTGCAGTGTGCTGTAGCAAACCGGGATGTCTGAGCAGACGCTCCATTGTAACTGATGGACCTCCTCTTTGCTACACGGCCTGCCGGTGCCACGCTTTGCATCCATGGCAATAGCATGATGTTGTTCCAAGCCTCTCCTGCAAAGCGTGGTCCAAGAGGGATCAAAACACTAGCTCAACTTCAGAGTGGAATCAATTTGTGGACAACTTCGTTCACATTCCATTTCAGCGCCGCATCTTATTTCCATTGAACTATAATATGTACAACGTCGATAATTATAGTTCGGTCGTTTTCTTGCTTATGCATCTATGTACATTGCCACAACACCAGTATAGCAGAAAGTCAGTGAAAAACAGGTTACTAGTCTTCATGATTACCTGACAGAAAAGTTGCAACTTTCTTCTTATTATTTCACTTGGCCTTCTACTCGCTCTCACATGTCCTCGTCTCCAACAAGATAGAGCTTCTGCCCATCAATTACCATGTCCACTTCCTGAACCGCTGCGCCATCCTCACAGAGCAAGCGCAGGCGTGAGCCGGACAAACCCAGCTTCTCCTGGGCTGACCTGATGAGTTCATTCATAGTGTGAGGAATCCACAGCATCACCCCCTCTTTTCGCTTGGCATCAATATTCAACGGATGGCAAGGGAACACGGAGCACAGTCGTTGATGTATTTTATCTGCCAGCAAAAGATTTATTTTGTCATAAACGAACAATGCGCAGGTGATTTCACAGAGGTTTCAAGGCTTCTCAACTTGCCTCTCACTTTTTCGCCTCGTGTGGGGAACTTGGAGAGCTCCTCGGTTTTTGCCTCTTCCAGAAGCACTATAAGAGGCTTACTCCCGGACTTGCGCCCTTCGTCCAGCGGAGTAGTACCGCGTCTGCATACATGGCCGTTCAATGAAATTATTATACTCTTGGTGGTTTGAAGCTTGATAGCATAGATAAAGGATGAAGTATTGTTTGGTGGTACCTGTCTGTTACAAGCACACTTGCACCAGCGTCTACCAACAACTTCGCCATTATATACAAGCCCTCTGAAGCGGCTATGTGGAGAGGATGCCGGTGGTCGTAGTCTTTCGAGTTTGGGTCGGCACCGTAAGCTAGAGCCCCCCGAATGAAATCAGTCTCTCTCTTTGATACAGCCATGCAGAGATGGATACCGGCATTCTCGAGGTTCAGCTTGGCTCCTTTGGAAAAGAGCAATGAGGCCACTCTATCATGCCCCCGCTTCACTGCCTCTAGTAAGGGTGTGTTCCCAAAATTATCTGTTATTCAGCAAAGATCGAGTGCATAAAAATGTGTTATCATATAACTAACTATACAAGTGTATATGCAAGAATTTGGAAATGGCCACAGGGATGCATTTCACTGAGTGAGCATACCGGTACAGTTGATATCAACGCCCTCATGGATAAGGAACTGCGCAACTTCTTCATAACCTTTGGAAGCTGCAAGATGCTGTGACGATGATGATGGTTATGGTTATATCAGGCATGCAATATTTTATTATTTAGGGTTTAACCAGATAGCAAATCCTTAGCAATTCATACCAAAGGAGACCGCCCATCATAATCAGTGTTCTTTGGATCGACTCCAGCTCGGATTAAGTCTGTCAGCTGATTAAGCTCACCGTGGAAAGCGGCTGTGTTCACTCTTAAGGTCAGCTCTTCCTCTTGTTTCCCTATATGGAATTTGATATCTGGTCCTATTTGTTTGACTCGTAGGCCGTATTCATTGCTCTGCAGTCCGACATCATCAAGAAAAGAATGCACTATCCATGAATACTGGAATTAAATAAAATAATTACTGACATGGTGGTTATTTGTACTGTTTACCTCAGTAAGATTGCTCAAAAGTTTTCTTCCATCAGCGAAATAAATCCCCAATATGTATGTCAATGACTCTTTATCCAACCGTAAGAGCCTGCAAAGTTCACAAACACGAATATTGTAGGGCTGTGGAACGTTGCAAAGAATAGCAATTTCTCCAAAAGAGTTCCCTTGCTCAAACATTAAACTGGCCTCCTCTTGACCATCTTTGCCAATGCCAACTCCTTCCTGAACAACAAGAGCATAAGACCATGTTTCAGGCAAGTGGGTACACCTGCACCCATTAACTTGGAAACCATTCTCTGGCACTAGAAATGTACCAACAAAAAGAAGAATTCCAAATTAATGTAGCTGTAGTGCGTAGTCAGTATGACACAATGTTACACAAGATACTGTAGTAAAAATCAACAGTGTATTGAAATACGAAGATCTTCGTATGGTGGTGCCAAATACATGTGATATATAACAAGTTGGTATCCTTTTTTTGCGCTTTATTTCTCAAGACACATATGACCATGCAATTTTGTGGGTAATCATATATGTGTGGATTTCCTATGCTCCTTAGATATATCCCACTACTATTCTCCATGAGTTCTTGCTCTGACATTCACATACTTTATGTTTCTACACTATGTACTCTCTCTGATGAACCGATGCATACTTCGCTTGTACTAATTTATCCCTATGCATATTAAGCATTGAAATTGACTTGATGATTAAGCGATAGTTGAATCCAGGACCCACTGACCAAATTCCAGGCAATGGGTCACTGTAGATTATGCTTTACTATTTAGTGTGTAAACTGGGGATGTGTTACAGTGAATCCGATGGAAATATGTGAATCTCAAACTCACTAGTGCACCCTGACAGACAAAGTATAACTGATCAACTACACTTCCTTGCTCCAAAACAACTTCTTCTGGTAAGTAGAACTCTTCTTGCAGCCTGGCAACCTGCAAGGAGTAAAGAGCACAAGAGAGAATTATTGGAAAAGTTCATACAATTATAAAATAGATCAACATGTATAATTTGTTCAAACAAAAAGATACTCACAATCTGTTGAAGGAATTCTGCTGAACATCCTTTGAACAGCGGTGTCCTTTCAATATATGGCATGTACAGTGTTTGTGAAATCTGCAAAGGCAACACAATGTATGATACATCTTCAAAGACTCACAATAGAAGAAGTTTTCAAACTGTATTTGGAATAATGGCAAGATATCTAAAATATAAATCATCACCTTTGCACGAATAGAAATTGGAATATCCCGAAGAACAGAGGCTTCAGTGCGGCTGCTTTCATACTGCAACCTCAAATGACCCTTGATCTGTTCTCTGATGTCCTTTCCAAGTTTATGTCTGTTCATATACATGATAGCTTCTTTCATTTTATCCCTGAATCGCTCGGTTGCCGAGCCTTTCACAACAATTGCAGTCATGTTACCGATGAGATAAGCTCCAAGAACCATACCAAAGGAAACATATATCATGACAAATATCATTTCCCTTAGATTTACAGCATGAATGTCACCATAGCCTGCAAAGGAAAAAGAATATCATATAAATTTAAAATACCAGACTATGTTTCTACAAAGATAGTTGCGGAAAGTGGAAATTATTTGTTTAAGCATGAGACCAAAACTTACCAACAGTTGTCATGGTGACGATGGCAAAGTACATTGATGTAATATAACGTGTGGTTAGATCAATATCCCTGAAATGAGAATAGCTATAGTCTCCTAACTGCAAACTCCCTATCCATGTATATCCTTCCATTGATTCAGGAAGTGTTGTTGCCAGGTAATAGAAGATGCAAGCTGCCGTGTGTGTAAAATAGAGCTCCACAACTATGAGTTTCACTATTCTTGTGAACAGGTAATTAACACGAATGTCCTTTTCCAAATCCCTAAAAAACTGTGTAACTTTCTGAGTTCTTGTCATGCGAATCCACAATAAGTATCGTACTTCTTCTTTACGTCCACAAGCCTGTTAGAGTTCATTATATGAAAACGAGATCAGATAAGGTAAATATAACTACTTCCTCTGTAAACTAATACAAGAGTGTTTAGATAACTAAAGTGGTGATCTAAACGCTCTTATATTAGTTTACGGAGGGAGTACATCATAAGCTCCACACTGTATGTGAAATCACTGAAAATAACCGGGGAGCAAAAGAATGACCTTATAGATAACATCCCAAGGGAAGCAACCAAGTAAATCGAAGATGAAGCTTGATTTGCAATATCTGGATTCATAAAGCAGAGAAATCATGGTTACATGTGTAGTCAGAGAACATATATCGTAAAGTACAAACTGTTGGATGTAATCCTGTAGTAGAGAGTTTTTTCTTGCTTGTGTTGTGTCTGAG
The DNA here is from genome assembly GCF_002162155.2 of Triticum dicoccoides. Classification (NCBI taxonomy): domain Eukaryota; kingdom Viridiplantae; phylum Streptophyta; class Magnoliopsida; order Poales; family Poaceae; genus Triticum; species Triticum dicoccoides. The sequence continues at coordinate 171,325,431 of NC_041392.1, forward strand.
TAGCTTGTGGTGTATAGTCTGAGAAAGAGTTCTTGAGCATATTGGGTTTGAGCTAGAAAATCACCGAGTCTGAATCATATACAAGTACAAATGTTCCTATATGTCTGAGTTGGATAATAATAAAACAGTTCATGAGCTGTGCATATGCATAAACAAAGGTTGCATGGTCTTCAAATAATAAGGAGAAAAGGAAGAGCATGGGTTAAGCACTGCAAAATTGGAGGAATATTGTTCTCGTCTTTGTATTCATGTGCTTGAGCAAAAAGCCAACACAGATGCCTGAGCAGAGACCCTCTTACATTTTTCCTCTCTCGAACAATTATCTAAATGTGCGTCATTGTGTGTTAGATGAAACTCTCATATATATATTTTTTGTGCGAATGAAAAACTCTCGTATCATTGCAAGGATAAATTCTGAAAATACAGCTTGCAAATGCCCCTCTGGGAAAGAGTTTTCATGGAGCAACATTAAAATAACTGAGAGCCACAACACATTTCTTTTAGAATCCATCTGTTTTAATGACTGGTGTTTTCCATTCGTTTTAGTGAGTGGTGTTCATCTAAGGACGAGAAGCAAATATCTGCAGTACTAGGAACGTAGGGTGCGAATATTAGGCAATAATGTGCTGCAGTTCAAGTTCCAATTATTATAGGTATTATTCGAACATGTAAGACAGGAATGTTACCGGATGGCGATAGAGGTCGGATTGTATATGATGCAGAATGTGTCTGAGTCACGGTAGGCCACAAGAAACCTCAGAACAATATCAATAAGGAAGGCAATCTGGCCAACCATGTCCAAGAGGAAGAGGTTCCAAGGCAGCCCCCTGAAGAACCCAAATTCCAAGGGTGTAAGGAAGGAACTAAATGCTGCCCAAAACACTATGAACCTTGTCCATATCCGATACCACCTGCAGAGACGCCACCCAAAACAAAACCACGAACCAGTAAATTAGCTGCATTCCCGTCGATATATACAGCTTAAACTGAAACAATTTGAGTTGTTCGTCCTTTTCTAGAACTGGTTTAAACATGCATGAGAGAAATGTGAACCAAGATTCTCCAAGGCTTGAAGCCTGCAACATTCAACTTTTAATGTTCTGATTTGCAGCCACATAATTTGTTTTCCAAATACTCCAGTGCGAACCACACATGGACTGAAGAGAAAGAGCCATGGCGGTGAAATTTGCGGAAGAGGAAGGGACGGGCGGAGGATCGGTGGCGTGGCAGGGAAGTGGTACGTACTCGTTGTTGGGGTGGACGATGTGGCTGCGGAGGAACCCGCCCTCTCCGTCGTCGGCGAGGCGGCTGAGGGAGCGGGGCGGGGGAGCGCGGCTGCTCCGCGACGACTTCAGCCGGTCGGGCAGCACGTCCACCTGGTACTCCTTCTCCGCCTCCTCTTCCTCCTCCCCCACCCTCCGATTGAGCCCCAGCCACCTCCCCATTTGCACGGCATGAACACATCTCCGAATGCCAGTGAGTGATGAGCTCGATCGATCGAGCCCCCGCGCCGCCGGCTGGCCAGTTTCTGTGAACATCGGATGTCTTGTCGCATGGATCAGTCCGAATCGCTGATATTATCGCCGATTCCCTTTTTTCGCGGCTTTAGGGCTCTTTGGTTTGCAGGACCCCAAGAGGAAACACGAAAAACATAGGAATGCATGTGTCAAACACAAAACTATTCCCTCCGTCCCATAATATAAGAACGTTGTTGACACATTTTTTCTTTAAGACAAGATTTATCAAAAGGTGTGATGCATTCTTCTGCCTTTTTATTGTATAAACCACAGTTTGCCTTATGATGAGTGGAAAGCGTCAGCGTTGCGCGAGGCCGTGGGCCTGGGTCTTCTTCCTTGGTGCCTCTGACTTGTCCGCCGCCTTGGCCAATGCCAGTGCTCCTGATTGCCGGTCGTCAGGGCCAAGGGCGGTTGTGAGGCCGTAGCGGCGCAAGCAACAACCAGCATCGACATATATCGAGGAGCTCTTGATGTTGAGCTTGCATTGGCGTCACCATTTTGGTGCTTGCGGCCTAGAATTGGCGGTCGGTATTAGGTCTCCGGCGTTGACAAGGGTGGCCAGGGGTGGGGTTGTCCATTCCGGCGGTCATTAGTTAGTGGGTTTTCACTCATTTTTTACTCATGTTTATACCGGATATTCTCATATTTTTATGAGAGAACCACTTTGATTTGCCTATTATAATAACTAATAATTGCAATGAATGCAAATCTCTTTGTTTTTTTATTTCCTACATAAATGGACTATTTTAGGTGATAAATCAAGTCATAGGCTAATTCACATTGGAGAAGACCCAAAACACTATTTCATCTGTCCATGCTATAAAGGAGAGATATCCTTTCGTCATTTGTGGGGAGAGAACCACATCAGATAACATTTATCAAAAGCCTTCAGGTTGTCACCATTCCCATCTATAGTAGCCACCGCCATAACCATCTCCATCATCATAGCATTCATCTTCATCAGTATAACACTTGTAATCAAGGATACATCACGATTAGCGGCATTGTAAGACTTATAAGTTATAATCATTCATCTTCAAGTATCAATAACTAAACTATCTATTGCTTGTGATTTATCGTGATGTGCGGCTAGTCCCCATGGGCTAAGGGTTGATGCATAGCCTCACAGCCCCATGTATGCGCGTTAAGGGGTTGTTGGTATACTTTGATGATAACATTTTTACGTGTTCCACAACGGTTATGTTTTGTCACAACCTCGATCATAGGGTTTGTAGGTACCCAATGTACCCAAGATCAAGCAAAGATAGGTTAAGGGCACATAGGTGTGTGAGGCTATGCCAAACATCGATAATAGTAGATTAGCATAGTAGCCAAAAGCAATTCACTAGTGCAGAACCGGGCAATAGCATCGGTTCGTAAGGCCCTTTAGTGCCGGTTCGGTAACCGGCACTAAAGTGTGGGCAGTAAAGTCCCCCCCCCCCTTAGTACCGGTTCAGCACGAACCGATGCTAAAGGGCAACCACGTGGCACGAGTCAGCTCCGGGGGCGCGTAGGACATTAGTACCTAATGTTTGGGTGTGTTTTGATTTTATTTTTTATTTTTACTTTAATTTTGTGTTTTCAATTTAATTTAGTGATTGTTTTACATTATAATGAGTTGTTAAATCATTAGGTGAAAGTACTGCAGATTAGTTTGACTGGATGCATGTGGATCCTAGCTAAGTGATCAAGTATATGCCATATTGGCATATACTTGATCACTTAGCTAGAATCCATCCAGTTAAAACTAATCTGCGGTTTCTTTCATAAATGATATAATAACTCATCATCATCATCATATTAATATAAAAACTCTTGCATCATATATATCATCACCAACAACAGTTTTTAGAGCTAGCTAAAAATCATCATATAATAGTCGTCTCATTACCACTACTTAATCATCATATAGTCATTACCGCTATCTAATCACCACCAACACTAGCTTAAAGAAGAAACATTCACTTGTACCAGAAACAAAGATATCATCGAGTTCAACATGGTAATGATATTATAAGCGTTCATAACACCACAAAAACAAATCACTCTTTGAGATTAAGTTCGGGACGAAGAACACGGACATGAGAGGACAAGTACTAAGAGCATGAACTAGCTAATCACTCCCGCTGCTCTCTCTCAGGTAAAATAGCATAGAACATGTATAGCTTTCCTGATTCATCATATTGGAGCATGTAGATGAACATGTCTCCTAATCATGGGTTGCGCTTCTGATTGCTGCCCCCTAGTACTTCTCTGCGATCGTTCACAATTTTGCTCCAGTCTTTTACTATTAAACATTCCTCGCTATTAGAAATCTTGAATGCACTAAAGTGCATTGTAGGATATCTTGGCCGTAAGCTAACAATATTCATGGTACCTTTAGTCTCGATCCAATCAGGCACAACATTCATCGGGAGTCCCTGTTGAAGAACATCGTATAGTAACATATTTAGCAATGAAGTTTAGCTTAAAAAAATAATGTATGAAAAAGATGCACTGAGGAGAAATAGTAGAAATCTTACCATCTTTCCTAAATATATGTGACCGTAGTTCACTACGAACACTATTGGTTGCACGTTTTGAGTACTAACATTTCTAAGTGCAGAAAAAAAATTGTCTTGACAGCATCAAGATCCTCAAACCATGAAATATAATGACTTGTCTCCTCGCAGTTTAGTTCAGCCCCGGGACAGTGAACGGTCCTGTCTACCAAGCGTCGGACATGTTTGCTTGATTGGAAATAAGCTGTCAATATAAATTACTTGTCAACTCTTTTTGAATAAACAATATCGAAGACATAAATATGGTTGAGAAACTCACATAATGGTAGAACTGGAGGCGTCTGCACATCGACCCAGATGTCTCTATTACCTTCAATATCATCTTCCGGACGAATATCAAAGGTGATAACCATATCAGGCTCAAATGCATAAGCCTTGCATAGTGTTTGCCAAGTTTTGCATTCAAAATAGGTGTATGTGTCTGCATTGTATAATTTGACGTTGAAGCTTAACCATGCTCGGTCTTCAAGTAAACTTTTTTTACCTCCATAGTTTTGTTAGGACTGAAACCTATCTTATCCAAGACAAAAATTCTTGCATGGCAGGGGATACGCTAGTAGATTAGTGAAAAATTTAAAATAAGTTGAAGCAAATAAAGCATAAGTCATGCTTAATTATGAAAAAAGACTTGTCATTCTGACTTACTGTATCCACTTCGAAGTTCTCATCCAGCTTGATGCTGAAGCGCCTATCATCAATTAGAAAATTTCTGCCGCACAGGCCGCGTCGGTCTTCGCAGTATTCGAACATAATGAAATCGTGTTCGTCGTCAGACGACATTCCTATGTTCATAGGTGAAACATTAAACACTTATTAGTTCTATTAATTCAACTAATTCAACTAGTTCTGTTAATTCAACTAGTTCAACTAATTAATTCAACTAAGCACTTACGAAAAATATACCTAAATAAAGTAGCTCAACTAATTCAACTAACTAGTTCAACTAATTAATTCAACTAAATTAGTTCTATTAATTTTCTTACTAAAAATAAGGTAGCTAGTTCTATATAGTAAAATGTTAATTAGGTAATCAAATCTCATATAACTAAATTAAATATATATCTAACATATAATTTATATCTAATTCATCTAACATTTGACATTAATATCTAACATATGTTCATATATAGGTGAAACATTAAACACTTACTAGTTCTATTAATTCAACTAAATAAACTAGTTTTATTAATTCAACTAAGCA
>NC_041392.1:171331030-171332929 GCF_002162155.2 Triticum dicoccoides
TAGTTCTATTAATTCAACTAATTCAACTAAGAATTTACTAAAAATAAACTAGTCTATTAATTTTCTTACTAAAATATATAAAGTAGTTATATATAGTAATATTTTAATTAGATCATCAAATCTCATATACCTAAAATTTCTTACTAAAAAAACTAGTACTAATTCAACTAGCTAGTTCAACTAAGCATTTACTAAAAATAAATTAGTTATATTAATTCAACTAGTTCAAATAATCTCATATACCTAATTAATTAATATCTAGCTAATTCATCTAATAATTGACATTAATATTTAACTTCTCTATCTAATTCATCTAACATTAACATTCTAACATTCTTATCTAGATAATTCATCTAATTCGATCATCTAATTAACAATTTGACATGCATTAATCTAAAAAACAAAAACAAAAAATAAGTAAAAAAATGTGTGTGTGTGTGTGCGCGCGCGCGCGTGTGTGTACGTGCTTGTGTTGTGTGTGTGTGTGTGTGTGTGTGTGTGTGTGTGTGTGTGTGTGTGTGTGTGTGTGTACGATCGAGGGCGGCGGCGTACGGGCGGCGGGGGCGATACGACAACAACGGGGGCGGCGCGAGACGGCGACGACGGGTGGCGAGGGCTATTGGAAATATGCCCTAGGGGCAATAACAAAAGCATTATTATTATATTTCCTTGTTCATGATAATTGTCTTTATTCATGCTATAATTGTGTTATCCGGAAATCGTAATACATGTGTGAATAATAGACACCAACATGTCCCTAGTAAGCCTCTAGTTGACTAGCTCGTTGATCAACAGATAGTCATGGTTTCCTGACTATGGACATTGGATGTCATTGATAACGAGATCACATCATTAGGAGAATGATGTGATGGACAAGACCCAATCCTAAACATAGCACAAGGTCGTATAGTTCGTTTGCTAGAGTTTTCCAATGTCAAAGTATCTTTTCCTTGGACCATGAGATCGTGTAACTCCCGGATACCATAGGAGTGCTTTGGGTGTACCAAACGTCACAACGTAACTGGGTGACTATAAAGGTAGACTACGGGTATCTCCGAAAGTGTCTGTTGGGTTGACACGGATCAAGACTGAGATTTGTCACTCCATATGACGGAGAGGTATCACTGGGCCCACTCAATAATGCATCATCATAATGAGCTCAAAGTGACCAAGTGTCTGGTCACGGGATCATGCATTACGGTATGAGTAAAGTGACTTGCCGGTAATGAGATTGAACGAGGTATTGGGATACCGATGATCGAATCTCGGGCAAGTAACATATCAATTGACAAAGGGAATTGTATACGGGGTTGCTTGAATCCTCGACATCGTGGTTCATCCGATGAGATCATCGAGGATCATGTGGGAGCCAACATGGGTATCCAGATCCCGCTGTTGGTTATTGACCGGAGAGTCATCTCGGTCATGTCTACATGTCTCCCGAACCCGTAGGGTCTACACACTTAAGGTTCGGTGATGCTAGAGTTGTAGGGATATGTATATGCAGTAACCCGAATGTTGTTCGGAGTCCCGGATGAGATCCCGGACGTCACGAGGAGTTCTGGAATGGTCCGGAGGTAAAGAATTATATATAGGAAGTGCTATTTCGGGCATCGGGACAAGTTTCGGGGTCACCGGTATTGTACCGGGACCACCGGAAGGGTCCCGGGGGTCCACCGGGTGGGGCCACCTATCCCGGAGGGCCCCATGGGCTGAAGTGGGAAGGGATCCAGCCCAAAGTGGGCTGGGGCTCCACTTCCCCCTAGGGCCCATGCGCCTAGGGTGGGGGAAACCCTAAAGGAAGAGTCCTAGGAGGGGAAGGCACCTCCTAGGTGCCTTGGGGAGGAGGGATTCCTCCCCTTGGCCGCACCCCCTAGGAGATTAGATCTCCTAGGGCCG
>NC_041392.1:171333006-171454156 GCF_002162155.2 Triticum dicoccoides
GTGGCCCTCCTATATATAGTGGGGGAGATGGAGGACTTCTTACCTCTTGCCTTTGGTGCCTCCTTCTCCCTCTCCAACACCTCCTCCTCCTCCATAGTGCTTGGCGAAGCCCTGCCGGAGTACTGCAGCTCCATCACCACCACACCGTCGTGCTGCTGCTGGAGCCATCTTCCTCAACTTCTCCTTTCCCCTTGCTGGATCAAGAAGAAGGAGACGTTACGCTGACCGTACATGTGTTGAACGCGGAGGTGCCGTCCGTTCGGTGCTAGGATCTCCGGTGATTTGGATCACGTCGTGTATGACTACCTCATCCCCGTTCCTTGAACGCTTCCGCTCGCGATCTACAAAGGTATGTAGATGCAATCCAATCACTCGTTGCTAGATGAACTCATAGATGGATCTTGGTGAAACCATAGGAAATTTTTTTGTTTTCTGCAACGTTCCCCAACAGTGGCATCATGAGCTAGGTCTATGCGTAGTTCTCTTGCACGAGTAGAACACAATTTGTTGTGGGCGTTGATGTTGTCAACTTTCTTGCCGCTACTAGTCTTATCTTGCTTCAATGGTATTGTGGGATGAAGCGGCCCGGACCAACCTTACACGTACGCTTACATGAGACCGGTTCCGCTGACTAACATGCACAAGTTGCATAAGGTGGCTGGCGGGTGTCTGTCTCTCCTACTTTAGTTGGAGCGGATTCGATGAAAAGGGTCCTTATGAAGGGTAAATAGAAGTTGACAAATCACGTTGTGGCTTTCACGTAGGTAAGAAAACGTTCTTGCTAGAACCCTACTTCAGCCACGTAAAACATGCAACAACAATTAGAGGACGTCTAACTTGTTTTTGCAGCAAGTGCTTTATGATATGATATGGCCAAAGTTGTGATGAATGATGAATGATATATATGTGATGTATGAGATGTTCATGCTATTGTAATAGGAATCACGACTTGCATGTCGATGAGTATGACAACCGGCAGGAGCCATAGGAGTTGTCTTTATTTTTTGTATGACCTGCGTGTCATTGAGAAACGCCATGTAAATTACTTTACTTTATTGCTAAACGCGTTAGCCATAGTAGTAGAAGTAATAGTTGGCGAGCAACTTCATGGAGACACGATGATGGAGATCATGATGATGGAGATCATGGTGTCATGCCGGTGACAAGATGATCATGGAGCTCCAAGATGGAGATCAAAGGAGCTATGTGATATTGGCCATATCATGTCACTATTATTATTTGATTGCATGTGATGTTTATCATGTTTTTGCATCTTGTTTGCTTAGAACGACGGTAGTAAATAAGATGATCCCTCATAATAATTTCAAGAAAGTGTTCCCCCTAACTGTGCACCATTGCGATAGTTCGTTGTTTCGAAGCACCACGTGATGATCGGGTGTGATAGATTCTAACGTTCACATACAACGGGTGTAAGATAGATTTACACATGCAAACACTTAGGTTGACTTGACGAGCCTAGCATGTGTACAGACATGGCTTCGGAACACAAAAGACCGAAAGGTCGAGCATGAGTCGTATAGAAGATACGATCAACATGAAGATGTTCACCGACGTTGACTAGTCCGTCTCACGTGATGATCGGACACGGCCTAGTTAACTCGGATCATGTTATACTTAGATGACAGGAGGGATGTCTATCTAAGTGGGAGTTCATTGAATAATTTGATTAGATGAACTTAATTATCATGAACTTAGTCTAAAATATTTACAATATGTCTTGTAGATCAAATGGCCAACGTAGTCCTCAACTTCAACGCGTTCCTAGAGGAAACCAAGCTGAAAGACGATGGCAGCAACTACACGGACTGGGTCCGGAACCTGAGGATCATCCTCATAGCTGCCAAGAAAGATTATGTCCTACAAGCACCGCTGGGTGACACACCTGTTCTCCCTGCAGAACAAGACGTTATGAACGCTTGGCAGGCACGTACCGATGACTACTCCCTCGTTCAGTGCGGCATGCTTTACAGCTTAGAGCCGGGGCTCCAAAAGCGTTTTGAGAGACATGGAGCATATGAGATGTTCGAAGAGCTGAAAATGGTTTTCCAAGATCATGCCCGGGTCGAGAGATATCAAGTCTCCGACAAATTCTTCAGCTGTAAGATGGAGGAAAACAGTTCTGTCAGTGAGCACATACTCACTATGTCTGGGTTGCATAACCGCTTGACTCAGCTGGGAGTTAATCTCCCGGATGACGCGGTCATTGACAGAATCCTTCAATCGCTTCCACCGAGCTACAAGAGCTTTGTGATGAACTTCAATATGCAGGGGATGGAAAAGACCATTCCTGAAGTATTTGCTATGCTGAAATCAGCAGAGGTAGAAGTCAAGAAGGAACATCAAGTGTTGATGGTCAATAAAACCACTAAGTTCAAGAAGGGCAAGGGTAAAAAGAACTTCAAGAAGGACAGCAAGGGAGTTGCCGCGCCCGGCAAGCAAGCTACCGGGAAGAAGCCAAAGAATGGACCCAAGCCCGAGACTGAGTGCTTTTATTGCAAGGAAAGTGGTCACTGGAAGCGGAACTGCCCCAAATACTTAGCGGACAAGAAGGCCGGCAAAACAAAAGGTATATGTGATATACATGTAATTGATGTGTACCTTACCAGTACTCGTAGTAGCTCCTGGGTATTTGATACCGGTGCAGTTGCTCACATTTGTAACTTAAAGCAGGAGCTACGGAATAAGCGGAGACTGGCGAAGGACGAGGTGACGATGCGCGTCGGGAATGGTTCCAAGGTCGATGTGATCGCCGTCGGCACGCTACCTCTACATTTACCTACGGGATTAGTTTTGAACCTCAATAATTGTTATTTAGTGCCATGTTTGAGCATGAACATTGTATCAGGATCTCGTTTAATACGAGATGGATACTCATTTAAATCCGAGAATAATGATTGTTCTATTTATATGAGAGATATGTTTTATGGTCATGCTCCGATGGTGAATGGTTTGTTCTTAATGAATCTCGAGCGTAATGCTACACATATTCATAGTGTGAATACCAAAAGATGTAAGATTGATAATGATAGTCCCACATACTTGTGGCACTGCCGCCTTGGTCACATAGGTGTCAAACGCATGAAGAAGCTCCATGCAAATGGACTTTTAGAGTCTCTTGATTACGAATCATTTGACACATGCGAACCATGCCTCATGGGTAAAATGACCAAGACTCCGTTCTCAGGAACAATGGAGCGAGCAACCAACTTATTGGAAATCATACATACTGATGTGTGCGGTCCAATGAGTGTTGAGGCTCGCGGTGGCTATCGTTATGTTCTCACCCTCACTGATGACTTGAGTAGATATGGGTATGTCTACTTAATGAAACACAAGTCTGAGACCTTTGAAAATTTCAAGGAATTTCAGAGTGAGGTTGAGAATCAACGTGACAGAAAAGTCAAGTTCCTACGATCAGATCGTGGAGGAGAATACTTGAGTCACGAGTTTGGCACACACTTAAGAAAATGTGGAATAGTTTCATAGCTCACGCCGCCTGGAACACCTCAACGTAATGGTTTGTCCGAACGTCGTAATCGCACTCTATTGGATATGGTGCGATCTATGATGTCTCTTGCCGATTTACCGCTATCTTTTTGGGGCTATGCTTTAGAGACTGCCGCATTCACTTTAAATAGGGCTCCGTCGAAATCCGTTGAGACGACACCGTTTGAATTATGGTTTGGGAAGAAACCTAAGCTGTCGTTTCTAAAAGTTTGGGGATGCGATGCTTATGTCAGGAAACTTCAACCTAAAAAGCTCGAACCCAAGTCGGAAAAATGCGTCTTCATAGGATACCCTAAAGAAACTATTGGGTATACCTTCTACCTCAGATCCGAAGGCAAGATCTTTGTTGCCAAGAATGGGTCCTTTTTAGAGAAAGAGTTTCTCTCGAAAGAAGTAAGTGGGAGGAAAGTAGAACTTGATGAAGTATTACCTCTTGAACCGGAAAATGGCGCAACTCAAGAAAATGTTCCTGAGGCGCCTGCACCGACTAGAGAGGAAATTAATGATGATGATCAAGATACTTCTGATCAAGCTCCTACTAAAATTCGAAGGTCCACAAGGACACGTTCCGCACCAGTGTGGTACGGCAACCCTGTCTTGGAAATCATGTTGTTAGACAACGGTGAACCTTCGAACTATGAAGAAGCGATGGCGGGCCCGGATTCCGACAAATGGCTGGAAGCCATGAAATCCGAGATAGGATCCATGTATGAAAACGAAGTATGGACTTTGACTGACTTGCCCGTAGAGCGGCGAGCCATAGAAAATAAATGGATTTTTAAGAAGAAGACAGACGCGGATGGTAATGTGACCATCTATAAAGCTTGACTTGTCGCTAAGGGTTATCGACAAGTTCAAGGGGTTGACTACGATGAGACTTTCTCACCGGTAGCGAAGCTAAAGTCCGTACGAATCATGTTAGCAATTGCCGCATTCTATGATTATGAAATATGGCAAATGGACGTCAAAACGGCATTCCTTAATGGTTTCCTTAAGGAAGAATTGTATATGATGCAGCCGGAAGGTTTTGTCGATCCTAAGAATGCTGACAAGGTATGCAAGCTCCAATGCTCGATTTATGGGCTGGTGCAAGCATCTCGGAGTTGGAACATTTGCTTTGATGAGATGATCAAAGCATTTGGGTTTACACAGACTTATGGAGAAGCCTGCGTTTACAAGAAAGTGAGTGGGAGCTCTGTAGCATTTCTCATATTATATGTAGATGACATACTTTTGATGGGAAATGATATAGAACTCTTGGATAGCATAAAGGCCTACTTGAATAAGAGTTTTTCAATGAAGGACCTTGGAGAAGCTGCTTATATATTAGGCATCAAGATCTACAGAGATAGATCAAGACGCCTCATAGGTCTTTCACAAAGCACATACCTTGATAAGATATTGAAGAAGTTCAATATGGATCAGTCTAAGAAGGGGTTCTTGCCTGTGTTACAAGGTGTGAAATTGAGCTCAGCTCAATGTCCGACACGGCAGAAGATATAGAAGAGATGAGTGCCATCCCCTATGCCTCAGCCATAGGTTCTATTATGTATGCCATGCTGTGTACCAGACCTGATGTAAACCTTGCCGTAAGTTTGGTAGGAAGGTACCAAAGTAATTCCGGCAAGGAACACTGGACAGCGGTCAAGAATATCCTGAAGTACCTGAAAAGGACTAAGGAAATGTTTCTCGTTTATGGAGGTGATGAAGAGCTCGTCGTAAAGGGTTACGTCGACGCTAGCTTCGACACAGATCTGGGTGACTCTAAGTCACAAACCGGATACGTGTATATTTTGAATGGTGGGGCAGTAAGTTGGTGCCGTTGCAAGTAGAGCGTCGTGGCGGGATCTACATGTGAAGCGGAGTACATGGCAGCCTCGGAGGCAGCGCATGAAGCAATTTGGGTGAAGGAGTTCATCACCGATCTAGGAGTCATACCCAATGCGTCGGGGCCAATCAAACTCTTCTGTGACAACACTGGAGCTATTGCTCTTGCCAAGGAGCCCAGGTTTCACAAGAAGACAAGGCACATCAAGCGTCGCTTCAACTCCATTCGTGAAAATGTTCAAGATGGAGACATAGATATTTGTAAAGTGCACACGGACCTGAATGTAGCAGATCCGTTGACTAAACCTCTCCCTAGAGCAAAACATGATCAACACCAGAATTCCATGGGTGTTCGATTCATCACAATGTAACTAGATTATTGACTCTAGTGCAAGTGGGAGACTGTTGGAAATATGCCCTAGAGGCAATAATAAAAGCATTATTATTATATTTCCTTGTTCATGATAATTGTCTTTATTCATGCTATAATTGTGTTATCCGGAAATCGTAATACATGTGTGAATAATAGACACCAACATGTCCCTAGTAAGCCTCTAGTTGACTAGCTCGTTGATCAACAGATAGTCATGGTTTCCTGACTATGGACATTGGATGTCATTGATAACAAGATCACATCATTAGGAGAATGATGTGATGGACAAGACCCAATCCTAAACATAGCACAAGGTCGTATAGTTCGTTTGCTAGAGTTTTCCAATGTCAAAGTATCTTTTCCTTGGACCATGAGATCGTGTAACTCCCCGATACCGTAGGAGTGCTTTGGGTGTACCAAACGTCACAACGTAACTGGGTGACTATAAAGGTATACTACGGGTATCTCCGAAAGTGTCTGTTGGGTTGACATGGATCAAGACTGGGATTTGTCACTCCGTATGACGGAGAGGTATCACTGGGCCCACTCGGTAACGCATCATCATAATGAGCTCAAAGTGACCAAGTGTCTGGTCACGGGATCATGCATTACGGTATGAGTAAAGTGACTTGCCGGTAACGAGATTGAACGAGGTATTGGGATACCGACGATCGAATCTTGGGCAAGTAACATACCAATTGACAAAGGAATTGTATACGGGGTTGCTTGAATCCTCGACATCGTGGTTCATCCGATGAGATCATCGAGGAGCATGTGGGAGCCAACATGGGTATCCAGATCCCACTGTTGGTTATTGATCGGAGAGTCATCTCGGTCATGTCTACATGTCTCCCGAACCCGTAGGGTCTACACACTTAAGGTTCGGTGACGCTAGAGTTGTAGGGATATGTATATGCAGTAACCCGAATGTTGTTCGGAGTCCCGGATGAGATCCTGGACGTCACAAGGAGTTCCGGAATGGTCCGGAGGTAAAGAATTATATATAGGAAGTGCTATTTCGGGCATCGGGACAAGTTTCGGGGTCACCGGTATTGTACCGGGACCATCGGAAGGGTCCCGGGGGTCCACCGGGTGGGGCCACCTATCTCGGAGGGCCCCATGGGCTGAAGTGGGAAGGGATCCAGCCCAAAGTGGGCTGGGGCGCCACTTCCCCCTAGGGCCCATGCGCCTAGGGTGGGGGAAACCCTAAAGGAAGAGTCCTAGGAGGGGAAGGCACCTCCTAGGTGCCTTGGGGAGGAGGGATTCCTCCCCTTGGCCGCACCCCCTAGGAGATTAGATCTCCTAGGGCCGGTGCCCCCCTTGGCCCTCCTATATATAGTGGGGGAGATGGAGGACTTCTTACCTCTTGCCTTTGGTGCCTCCCTCTCCCTCTCCAACACCTCCTCCTCCTCCATAGTGCTTGGCGAAGCCCTGCCGGAGTACTGCAGCTCCATCACCACCACGCCGTCGTGCTGCTGCTGGAGCCATCTTCATCAACTTCTCCTTTCCCCTTGCTGGATCAAGAAGAAGGAGACGTTACGCTGACCGTACGTGTGTTGAACACGGAGGTGCCGTCCGTTCGGTGCTAGGATCTCCGATGATTTGGATCACGTCGTGTACGACTACCTCATCCCCGTTCCTTGAACGCTTCCGCTCGCGATCTACAAAGGTATGTAGATGCAATCCAATCACTCGTTGCTAGATGAACTCATAGATGGATCTTGGTGAAACCGTAGGAAATTTTTTTGTTTTCTGCAACGTTCCCCAACAAGGGCGACGACGACGTATGGCGTGCGGCGGGCGCGGCGCGAGACGACGACGACGGGCGGCGGGGGCGACGGCGAGCGGCGGGGGCAGCAATGACGACGTACGGCGCGTGGCGGGGATGGCGACGACGGGCGGCGAGGGCGGGCGCGATGGGCGGCGGCGCGGCGGCGGCGGCGACGACGATATCGGGCAATGAAGCTAGTTGGATAGAAGATGGGCGGCGCACGGATGAAAACTGGATTTTTCGTAAGTGCCATATATATAGGAGGGACCTTTAGTACTGGTTGGTGGCTCCAACCGGTACTAAAGGCCAATTTTGGCCAGGTCAAGAGGCGGGAAGCGGGCGTCTTTAGTACCAGTTTGTGGCTCCAACCGGTACTAAAGCCCCCCCATTAGTACCGGTTGGAGCCACGAACCGGTACTAAAGGTGTTGCGCTGCCACCTGCGGTGCATAATATTTAGTCCCACCTCGCTGAGCGAAGGGCAGCCACACTGGTTTATAAACCCAGTCGTGGCTGCTCCTTCGAACTCCTCTATATAGCAGGCTTCTAGGCCTAACTATGGCGCGCTGTCCTGTGAGTCTGCCGGACCTTCTAGGCCTGAATTTGCACACCCTAGGTCTGGCAGGCCCACTGGGCAGCGCCCCAACAATTTTTTTATAGTTTTTTTCTTTTCTACATTATTTATTTTTTTCTATTTATTTTTGAGTAATTTTTTATATAGTTTTTTTCTTTTCTGCATTATTTATTTTCTTCTATTTATTTTTGAGTAATTTTTATATAGTTTTTTTCTTTTCTGCTTTATTTATTTTATTCTATTTTTTTCTGAGTAAGTTTTTTCTGTATTTAGTTTCTTTGTGACCCTCTCTACTCTTTCGCACATGCTATGCGGGTGAAATGATGATACCATGGCGAGTTTCAACATTTTCAGAGTTCATTTTGTAGTAATTTTCAATTTCACGGTCATTTAGCTCTCTAAACAATTCGGTAAATGACTGAAAAACAGCAAATGATGTCAGAACATGTTGGAAATTGATGACGTCGCTTTGAATGTTGCATAATGAACGCAAAATAAGTCGGGATTTCAAATAAGTATAAAAAACATTGAAGTGCCCGTGTAACAGATGAGTTCTCGTCCGAAACCCTGATACTCCGAAAGACATTGTCCAGTTTGTACACGAAGTGCGTCCATTTTTTGTCGTGACCCTCTCTACTCTTTCGCACATGCTATGCGGGTGAAATGATGATACCATGGCAAGTTTCAACATTTTCAGAGTTCATTTTGTAGTGATTTTCAACTTCACGATCATTTAGCTCTCTAAACAATTCGGTAAATGACTGAAAAACAACAAATGATGTCAGAACATGTTGGAAATTGATGACGCCGCTTTGAATGCTGCATACTGAATGCAAAAGAAATCAGGATTTCAAATAAGTATAAACAACATTGAAGTGCCCATCTAACGGATGAGTTCTTGTCCGAAACCCTGATACTCCGAAAAACATTGTCTAGTTTGTACACGAAGTGCGTCCAGTTTTTGCCGTGACCCTCTCTACTCTCTCGCACATGCTATGCGGGTGAAATGATGATACCATGGCAAGTTTCAACATTTACAGAGTTCATTTTGTAGTGATTTTCAATTTTACGGTCATTTAGCTCTCTAAACAATTCGGTAAATGACTGAAAAACAGCAAATGATGTCAGAACGTGTTGGAAATTGATGATGCCGCTTTGAATGTTGCATACTGAACGCAAAAGAAGTCGGGATTTCAAATAAGTTTAAAAAACATTGAAGTGCCCGTGTAATAGATGAGTTCTCGTCCAAAACCCCGATACTCCGAAAGACATTGTCCAGTTTGTACACGAAATGAGTCCAGTTTTTTCCATGACCCTCTCTACTCTTTCGCACATGCTATGAGGGTGAAATGATGATACCATGGCCAGTTTTAACATTTTCATAGTTCATTTTGTAGTGATTTTCAATTTCACGGTCATTTAGCTCTCTAAACAATTCGGTAAATGACTGAAAAACAACAAATGATGTTAGAACGTGTTGGAAATTGATCACGCCGCTTTGAGTGATGCGTACTGAACGCAAAAGAAGTCGGGATTTCAAATAAGTTTAAAAAACATTGAAGTGCCCGTGTAACAGATGAGTGATAACCTACAAGTATAGGGGATCAATTGTAGCCTCTTTCGATAAGTAAGAGTGTCGAACCCAACGAGGAGCTAAAGGTAGAACAAATATTCCCTCAAGTTTTATCGACCACCGATACAACTCTACGCACACTTGATATTCGCTTTACCTAGAATAAGTATGAAACTAGAAGTACTTTATAGGTGTTGTTGGATAGGTATGCAAGATAATAAAGAGCAAGTAAATAAAAAGTAGGGGCTGTTTAGATAAAGACACAATTAAGTTAGGTTTAGTAGAGAGTTTGTTATTACGAGAAAGTTATTTGTCCCTAGGCAATCGATAACCAGACCGGTAATCACTATTGCATTTTATTTAAGGGAGAGGCATAAGCTAACATACTTTCTCTACTTGGATCATATGCACTTATGATTGGAACTCTAGCAAGCATCCGCAACTACTAAAGATTCATTAAGGTAAAACCCAACCATAGCATTAAAGCATCAAGTCCCCTTTATCCCATACGCAAACAACCTACTTACTCGGGTTTGTGTTTCAGTCACTCACGCAACCCACTATAAGCGAATCATGAACGTATTGCAACACCCTACATCGGGGATCCCTCATGCTTGCGCGACACGGAAAGCATCATAGGACAACACCAATAATAAAACATGCAACTCAAACCAATCTTGATCATCAAATAGCCACTAGGACAAAACGGATCTACTCAAACATCATAGGATAGCCATACATCATAGGGAAATAATATATACCGTTGAGCACCATGTTTAAGTAGAGATTACAACGGGTAAGAGAGAGGTTACACCGCTGCATAGAGGGGGGAAGAGTTGGTGGTGAAGGCGATGAAGTTGTTGGTGAAGCTGACGGTGATGATGATGGCCCCCGGTGGCACTCCGGCGCCACTGGAAGCAAGGGGGAGAGCCCCCCACCTTCTTCTTCTTCTTCTTCCTTGACCTCCTCCCTAGATGGGAGAAGTGTTTCCCCTCTGGTCCTTGGCCTCCATGGCATGGGAGGGGCGAGATCCCCTCCAAGATTGGATCTGTCTCTCTGTCTCTCTCTGTTTCTGCGTTCTCAGATTCTTCCCTTTCACCGTTCTTATATTCCCGGAGATCCGTAACTCCGATTGGGCTGAAATTTTGACACAGTATCTATCCGGAAATTAGCTTTCTTGCGGCGAAAGAAGGGCATCAACCGCCTTACGGGGTGGCCACGAGGGTCAGGGGCGCACCTGCCTCCCCAGGGCGTGCCCCCTACCTCGTGGGCCCCTCGAGCATCGTCTCGCGTGGATTCTTCTTCCCAAAAATCATATATATTCCAAAAAAATCTCCATCAGTTTTTATTCCGTTTGGACTCCATTTGATATGGATATTCTGCAAAACAAAAAACATGCAACAAACAGGAACTGGCACTGGGCACTGAATCAATATGTTAGTCCCAAAAATAGTATAAAAAGTTGCCAAAAGTATATGAAAGTTGAATAATATTGGCATGGAACAATCAAAAATTATAGATACGATGGAGACGTATCAGCATCCCCAAGCTTAATTCCTGCTCGTCCTCGAGTAGGTAAATGATAAAAAAGATAATTTTTTATGTGGAATGCTACGTAGCATAATCTTGATCACATATCTAATCATGGCATGAATATTAAGACACGAGTGATTCAAAGCAATAGTCTATCATTTGACATAAAAACAATAATACTTCAAGCCCACTAATAAAGCAATCATGTCTTTTCAAAATAACAAGGCCAAAGAAAGTTATCCCTACAAAATCATATAGTCTGGCTATGCTCCATCTTCACCACACAAAATACTCACATCATGCACAACCCCAATGACAAGCCAAGCAATTGTTTCATACTTTTGACGTTCTCAAACCTTTTCAACTTTCACGCAATACATGAGCGTGAGCCATGGACATAGCACTATAGGTGGAATAGAATGGTGGTTGTGGAGAAGACAAAAGGAGAAGATAGTCTCACATCAACTAGGTGTATCAACGGGCTATGGAGATGCCCATCAATAGATATCAATGTGAGTGAGTAGGGATTGCCATGCAACGAATTCACTAGAGATATAAGTGTATGAAAGCTCAAACTGAAACTAAGTGGGTGTGCATCCAACTTGCTTGCTCATGAAGACCTTGGGCATTTGAGGAAGCCCATCATCGGAACATACAAGGCAAGTTCTATAATAAAAATTCCCACTAGTATATGAAAGTGATAACTCAAGAGACTTTCCATATGAAGAACAAGGTGCTACTTTGAAGCACAAGTGTGGTAAAAGGATAGTAACATTGCCCCTTCTCTCTTTTTCTCTCATTTTTTTGTTTTTTTGGTGAGCTTCTTTGGCCTTTTTTTATTTGGGCTTCTTTGGCCTCTTTTATTTATTTTTAAAGTCCGGAGTCTTATCCTGACTTGTGGGGGAATCATAGTCTCCATCATCCTTTCCTCACTGGGGCAATGCTCTAATAATGATGATCATCACACTTTTATTTACTTACAACTCAATATTACAACTCGATACTAGAACAAAGATATGACTCTATATGAATGCCTCCGGCGGTGTACCGGGATGTGCAATGATCTAGCGTAGCAATGACATCAAAAAACGGACAAGCCATGAAAACATCATGCTAGCTATCTTATGGTCATGCAAAGCAATATGACAATGAATGCTCAAGTCATGTATATGATGATGATGGAAGTTGCATGGCAATATATCTCGGAATGGCTATGGAAATGCCATGATAGGTAGGTATGGTGGCTGTTTTGAGGAAGGTATATGGTGGGTTTATGGTACCGGCGAAAGTTGCATGGTACTAGAGAGGCTAGCAATGGTGGAAGGGTGAGAGTGCGTATAATCCATGGACTCAACATTAGTCATAAAGAACTCACATACTTATTGCAAAAATCTATTAGTTATCGAAACAAAGTACTACGCGCATGCTCCTAGGGGGATAGATTGGTAGGAAAAGACCATTGCTCGTCCCCGACTGCCACTCATAAGGAAGACAGTCAATAAATAAATCATGCTCCGACTTCATCACATAACGGTTCACCATACGTGCATGCTACGGGAATCACAAACTTCAACACACGTATTTTTACAATCCACAACTACCCACTAGCATGACTCTAATATCACCATCTTTATATCGCAAAACTATTGCAAGGAATTAAACATATCATATTCAGTGATCTATAAGTTTATGTAGGATTTTATGACTAACCATGTGAATGACCAGTTCCTGTCATCTCTCTAAATAGATATAAGTGAAGCAAGAGAGTTTAATTCTTTCTATAAAAGATATGCCCACGCTCTAACAAATATAAGTGAAGCAAAAGAGCATTCTACAAATGGCGGTTGTCTATGTAAAGAGAAACATGCAATCCAAACTTCAAATGATATAAGTGAAGCACATGAAGCATTCTATAAAGCCATACTCAAAGAATATAAGTGAAGTGCATAGAGAATTCTATAAATCAACCAAGGACTATCTCATACCAGCATGGTGCATAAAAGAAAAGTGAAAACTAAAGCAAAAGACGCTCCAAGATTGCACATATCGCATGAATGAAACGAATCTGAAAACATACCGATATTTGTTGAAGAAAGAGGGGATGCCTTCTCAGCATCCCCAAGCTTAGATGCTTGAGTTTCCTTGAATATTTACTTGGGGTGCCTCGGGCATCCCCAAGCTTGAGCTCTTTCCTCTCTTCCTTCTTCTCACATCGAAACCTTCTCAATCACCGAACACTTCATCAACACAAAACTTCAACAGAAAACTCGGTAAGATCTGTTAGTATAATAAAGCAAATCACTACTCTAAGTACTATTGCAAACCAATTCATATTTTGTTTTTGCATTGTGTATACTGTAATATAACTTTTTCATGGCTTAATCCACTAATATGAATCGATAGTTTCATCAAAACAAGCAAACTATGCATCAAAAACAGAATCTGTCTAAAACAGAACAGTCTGTAATAATTTGAACATTCACCATACTTATGATAATTGAAAAGTTCTACCAAAATTAGGAAAAATAAAAAATTTGTATAGGAAGACACTGCAAAAAGAATCAGAACCATTTGACATTCCAGCTAAAAATGAAAAATCGCGCACTACAGCCAAAGTTTCTGTCCTGCACCATACAGATCATCAAGCAAATGTAAACATCCTAAAGGCAAACCTTGACACATTATTTTTATAATACAATGGAATTGTACAAGGGGATAATTATTCTTGTTGAAAGGTTTCTGTAATTAAGATTCACAAAGTTCCCATGGGCATGAACAAAGTTCAAGGACGTCCCCCACTTTCACAATGCTCGTCTCTCTCACTTTCACTTTTCTTTTAGAAAAATTTTTGGGTTCCCCTCTTTATTTTTGTTGTTTTTAAACTATATGAAAGCCCTCAACAGAAATAAATGACTCTCTAAAACTTCCGGGTTATCTCCCTGGCAGCGCTTTCTTTAAAGCCATTAAGCTAGGCATATAGTGCTCAAGTAATGGATCCACCCGAATCCCAAGGTATATCAAAGCCAATTTTAATTAACAATAATTTGTAATTTAGTGGTGAGCACAAGGTAACATATTTTTTTTTAGATAAAAGGCGAGAGCCCGACTTTATAGATAAAGCCACCAGGTAGAGTCACAACCACCAGAATAGACCACATAAGTTTAACACCGCACAACTAGAAAGTATGGGTACAAGGCATCCAGCCTATCATGGCACGCAGGCCAGCCAAACAAGCAAACGAAATCCTAAGAAACCGTCCTCCTGGACCACCACAGTAGAGAAGAAGCTGTAGATTTCATTTTGTATAGCATATCGTCGAAAGCCTCAAGGTCCCCATCCTTAGTCAATGATTTCCACTGTTGCAAAAAGACATTAGCTTTAAATAAGCAACTGACAGGGTTAGCCGGGAAAATGTGTTCAATAGTGAACTTGTTTCTAGTATTCCAAAGCGACCAACAAATCGCTGCCCAGCCCACCATGAAAACCCGCTTAGACCGACCTGCTAGAGAATTGATACATCGCCGAAGATCCTCAAAAGAGGAAGGGTTCCAAGAAACATGCAGCCAAAGCCTAATGCAAGTCCAAATGAATTTAGCCAAAGAGCACTGGAAAAAGATATGTTCTGTATCCTCTAGGGCGCCGCACAGTTGACAGCTATCAGAACCCGGCCCGTTCCTCTTTTTAATCTGGTCAGCCGCAGGAAGTTTGCAACGAAAAGCTTGCCAAAGAAAGATTTTGATCTTAGGAGGTATGCGGGCAGACCAAATAAGCTTAAACTTATCAGAGCGAACACCAGTGATGAGATGCGAATACGCCGACTTAACAGAAAAATGACCCGAAGAGGTGTCGGGCCAAAAAACGGAGTCCTCTTCCACCGAGAGCAGGGGAAGCGGGCAGTAAGGCGTTGACATTCTTCCAACTCCACAGGGGAAAGAGAGCGCCAGAAATCTAAAACCCAACCCTGATCCGAGAGCTCAGAGATAGAGATCTCGGGGTTAGCACAAAACGAAAACAGATACGGGTGAGCCACCGCAAGAGTAGTGTCCCCAACCCACCAATCTAACCAAAACCGCGTAGATTTGCCGTTACGAACAACGAATTTCACCAGGGACCGGAAAATCGGTCTAATACTAACAAGCTGGCGCCAAAATTGAGAACCACCAGAAGAGGAAGCGAACATAGGGCTCGAGGAGGAAAAGTATTTAGCTTTAAGAAGGTTAAGCCAAGCAGGACGATCATCAAGGGTCATAATCTTCCACCACCATTTTAACAAAAGGCACTTATTCATGATTCTGGTGTTAATGATGCCAAGGCCCCCCATGTTCTTAGGTCTGCAAATGAGGTCCCACTTGACCATCCTATATTTTCGTTTGTTATCGGAGGAGTTCCAGTAAAAGGCACCCCTGTGCTTATAGAAGCCTGCGTGGGTCCCTTCAGACAGAAGATAGAAGCCCATTAGAAACATCGGGAGAGAGGAAAGGCAGGAGTTGGTAAGGGCGACCTTGCCCGCCTGAGAGTTATAACGGCCTCGCCACGGCAAAACTCTATTGCCGACTTTAGTCACAGCCGGAGCAAACTCTTTGGCCAAAAGCTTAAGCGGGGAGATGGGTAGGCCCAAATATTTGAGAGGAAAGGATCCTAGCGAGCAGTTCAAGAGATGGGCGACCTTCTGCGCTTCCGAGGCAGATACCCCAGTCACCATGACCTCGCTTTTAGAAAAATTGATTTTAAGGCCCGACAAGGCTTCAAAGCAGAGGAGAAGAAATTTCAGATTCGTGATGGAATTATCATTAAGTTCAACCATAATGATGGTGTCGTCCGCATACTGAAGGTGAGAGATGCCATTAGGAATAAGGTGGGAGCTAACCGGCGAGATGTGGCCAGCAGCCGCAGCACGGGAGAGAATGTGAGATAAAGCATCAGCCACAAAATTGAAGAGCAAGGGAGACGCCGGATCTCCTTGCCTCAGGCCCCTACCGTTCGCAAAGAAATTACTGGTCTGGCTGACAGCCACCGCCGTGTGCCCACCAGAAACTAGTTGCATCAGGCGGTGGACCACCGAACCATCGAAGCCCTTGGCCAACAGAACCTGGCGGAGAAAACTCCAGCTGACTGAGTCATACGCCTTTTCGAAATCAAGATTAAGGACCACAGCCTTGGTTTTCTTACAGTGAAGGTCATGGATTATCTCATGTAGGCAAAGCACCCCGTCCAGAATGAATCTACCCTTAATGAATGCGGATTGAAAGGGGCTAATAACCCGATGGGCGATCGGAAAGATCCTAGTAGCCATCCCCTTGGCAGGAATCTTAGCAAAATTGTTAATCAAAGCAATGGGTCTAAATTGGGAGATCAAGTCAGCACCTTTGACTTTAGGGATGAGGGTGAGAACTGCATAGTTAAGTCTGGAGATGTCAACCGTCCCCAACCAAAAGCCTTGAGATATAGCCATAATTAAGCCCTTTAGCTCAGGCCAGAATTGCCGGAAGAAAGGAATGGAAAAGCCGTCAGGCCCAGAGGCCGCATTCGGGTTGCCAGTGCGTATCGTCTCGAAAATTTCCTCTTCCGTGGGAGGGGTCAGCAAACTCTCATTATCAGCGAACGAAAGCTGGTCCAGAGAAGACCAAAAGGACAAGGCCAAATTAAAGCCTACCATGGGTTTATCAGCTAGGAGGTTAGAGAAGGAATCAACCACGTGACGCATAATCACCGAGGGGTCAGAGACCCTGACGCCGTCTATCATAAGGCTATCAATAATGCATCTCCGGCGCCTGCCGTTAGCAATCGCAAAGAAGTAAGACGTAGGAGAGTCACCCTTTAAGGTCTAGTTGATAGTACCATGCTGTTTCCAATACAATTCCTCTTGCCTATGAATGCCCAGTAGCGCCTCTTCTAAACCATACCGAGTTTGCCATTCAGTCGAGGACAGCCCAGAACTATCGGCGCGTTCATCTAAAACACCAATTTGAGCCACCAACCTAGCTTTGTCACGCCTTGACTCAGTGTAGTGATTTTTAGACCAGCCTCTGAGGAATCGACGCAGAAAATAGGAGCATTGATGCCAGTCATCCATGGGGCCAAAAGAGCGACGAGTAGAGGAAAGGAAAGACAGGATCTTTTGAGCCACCAACTCATTAAAACCCTCCACTTGTAGCCATGAAGCATCAAACTGGAATCTCGGGAAACCCACTAGGCGCGAACCATCATCTAGAATCAAGGGGGTATGATCAGAGCCAACACAGGCCAGGGCTCTAAGACTGACCCGGGGGAATAAAGAATCCCACCTAGGGCAAACAAAAACCCTATCAAGAATAGAGCGAATAGGGGGATTTTGATGGTTAGACCAAGTGAAACGGGCTCCAACCCTAGGAATCTCACGAATAGCCGTGTCCCTAATGAAAGCATTAAAAGCATCAGCCAGGGGCCAAGAGAAGTTGGACGAGCTCTTGTTAGAACGAAAACGGAGCATGTTAAAATCGCCCCCGATCAAGAGGGGTAGCTGGCATGATTCAATTTTAATACTAATCTCATCCAGGAAGGCATGAGACATCGCGTGGTCAGCCGGACCATAAACCACCATGATCTCCAACAAGGAGTTGAGGGATCGCAGAGAAACCACCATGCTAGCCCAAAAAATGCCATGGTCGAAAGCCACAAAATCGAAAGTATCTTTTTTGGCACCAAGCAGAAGACCACCGGAGTGCCCAACCGAGGCCACATAGTTCCAATGGAATCTGTCTATCCCAGCAATGGCCGATAATTTGTTGGAGGAAAAGGAAGATTTGATAGTCTCGACAAGGCCAATAAATTCTATGTTTTTGGATCGGACCAGGTCTTTAAGTTGGTCCCTGCGCCCCCTAGCGCCGAAACCACGAATATTCTAGAATAGGGCCTTCATCTAAAAGATAGGTTTTTGATACGGAGACTCGACCTGCTCGGCGCCATGCAGGATTTAGCACGCTTCCTTGTCACACGAATAGAAGTCACTGAGGGAGCTTGACACCTGTCAACTCCCTCCTCATCCCCACCGGCCACAACCGGAGGGGCGCCCGAACCCACCCAAATCTCCTTGGCTTTTGCAATATCAGCCTGGGCAATTTCATTTGCCCTAATAACACCAAGAATAGATGAGGGGAAACCCATGCTAGAATCAAAGCAAATACCAACATCATCTAGAATTTTGAGCAAGTGATCATCAGTTTGAGAAGGAAGAACTAAACACACAGGAGAGGCAGCCGTGGGGAGGGGGGAGGGGCTGGGGACGAACCTGAAGGAGGCAGATCCCGAACCACAGCACGTCGAGCCGCCCGATCGACCACCCGCTCACTGCTGTTGGAGACGCGGCCGCTCTTGCGGGCCGTAGACGCAGGCGAGCGCACAGGAACAAGACGAGCGCGACTGGGAGAAGCCGCATCAGAGGACGGGCCCGAAGCCGCACCCAAATCAACATCAAGCATGCGGCATAGCCCAGCCGCGGACTGCCTAGAGTCACCTGAAGCACGGCTCTTGGCGGAGTATTTCTTGACAGAGGACTTCTTCTTCTTAGATAGAGCAGGGGCAGCCAGGGGGAGATCTTCAATGCCAGACAAGGAGGGAGAAGCGGGACGGGCAGGGAGGTTGGAGCACACCGCCGAGAAAGGTGTACCTTTAGCCCCACCCGAAGCCGCATCCCTTCCACCCATGCCAGGCGCCGCATCCTGGGCCCCCTTACCAGCAGGCGCATTCTCCTTGAGCAAATCTTGATCTTCGGGAGAAAGCCCATCCCACTCAGACTGAGTAAAACGAGGATCAATCCCATGCATGGAGTCGTCAGGGCACCCATCCCCATCCTTGCTTTTGTCACCATTGCCCGAGGCCGGGGGGGGAGGAGGGGAAGACGACGCCGGACCCGAGGCCCCCTCCACCCGCACCCGGAGCCGAAAACCACCAGCCACAGGAAAAACATCAATGGAGCCACGAATGCACAGGGGGTCGACACACTAGACCCGGAGCCGGGCCGACCCCAGGATGGCCAGGGAGGCTTGGTCCACTTTGATCGGTTTCCCGATAAGCACCCCGAAAACCATGAGGAACGCCGTGGTGCGCATGCTAGGAGGGACATCTTCGACCAGAACCCACACATCAGACAGATAAGAAATCGCCTTAGACCCGTTGGACGCAGCTTTGACCGAGACCACAAGTTGATTCAGAGGCAGCGTGAAGCTAGTGCATGAGGAGATCATACGGAGGCTCTCTTTGGAGGGAAAAGTTGCAGCAAAATCAAACTCAGAAAGTTGGCGGATTTGCCAGTCCCACCCGCCCTCATCCCATAACTGAAGTTCATCGAGAAGGGTCTGGGAGGAAATGTGTTTAGCCTGGACAGAAATTATGCCGATATTGGAAAGCGACGGAATAGGGGTTGCCTCTGGGATCCCCTTATCTAAAGCAAAGAAAGAACACCCTGGGAAGCCGGTACCATAGTGAACAAAAGCGGGGGGCTTAACACTATTCTGGCAATCCACCATGAGATGACCATCTTCTCTGCAGATGAGGCAAAAGGGAGGGTTTTCAGAACGGGATTGGAAATGCCCAGGGCGGTGACACGCGAAGCAGGTGAGAATGGGGTTGGAGACTTGGGATTGGGGAGTGTTGCAACCAGATCCACGAGGAGGAGGAGGGAGGATGCCATCACCGGACGCCACAGGACCAGAGCCAGCCCCCGCCCGGCTGCAGGGCCAATAGGGCGGCGGACTGGGGCCCCCGACGCCCCACGGGGGACGAAACGAGACGGGCCACCCCCAGCCGCCACCGGAGCCCGCAACGGCGCACCGCCCCGGGGAGCAGCGCCCAACGGGGGCGACGCCTGGGAAGGCCCCAACGAGCCCGCCCGACTGACCGCCGCCGCCAGCTCCTAGGGATCGACCGCAGCCGACGGGGCACCAGACGTGGGGGGGGGAGGCGCAGACGGGCCCGAACCAGAGGCGCGGGGAGATGCGCCGGCCGTCGTCACCGCCGACCCCGCCTCCGGGACGAGAGAGGCCTGAAGCTTAGCACGGAGTTCCGCCTCGTACTCCAGATCGGCAGCCGCCTCGCCGGAGCCATCGCGCCCGCGCTTCTGGCCGGAGACCGCCTCACTGGAGGACGCATGGAAGTGGTCCATCGCAGCCACCGCCGCAAAGGAAAGGGAGAGGGGAGGGGGAGGAGGAGATCTGGCGAAGCGCCGAATGGGTAGGTGGTGACGAGATAGATCTGAGGAGGAGGCCGGAAACCCTAGAAAAGGGGGAACCGCACCCCTCCGCACCCATAAATACCCGGACCGAGCCAGGCCCGGCTCGATAGAAGGCCGCACAGGAGGGGTGGGCTGGGCCTGGGCCACCCGCGGCCCAGAACCCAAAGAAGGGAGTGGGGAATCAGACAGAGACGCCAAGGCTAACACCGAAACGGGCCCAGCAGGCCCAGCAACACCCGACGGGGCCCGCACCATAGACGGGGGAGCCAGCGCCGCCCCCGATCCTAGATCTAGGGTTGGCACCAACTCCGACGCCGCCGGAACGACGAAGGCCGCAACAGAGGGTGAGCAGGGATGAGGACCCGCCGGAGAGCCAGGCGCCGAAGGCGGCGCCACCCCAGCCGACCCAACAGACCCACAGCAGGAGACCAACATGACGCACGCCGACGACCACGCGAAACTCGCCGCCACCCATCCACATCCAAGGCAGGCCCAACGGGGTGGACCCGCCCCCCAGGCGCGAACTTGCGCCGGCGGCCCGCCGTCGCAGCCACAGAGGGACAGCACACCGAGACAGGGCGGTAATGACGAAGTCTAACTCTCTGCCTATGCATCGGCATGTCATAAAAGAACAATTCATGCACACAAAGTAAAGGTCAATGCATAGTATAAACAGTTTCTTGCAATTTTGTCATATTGGAAACATACAGAGGTGGAGATATAGTTCCTCTCTCATAATAATTGTAAGTAGGAGCAGCAATCACATGCATATTATATTCATCAAAATCATCATGTGCAACGGTAAAAGGCAACCCATCAATATAATCCTTAATAAGTGCAAACTTCTCCGATATAGTGTAGTCGGGAGAATTCAAAAGGATAATAGGACTATCACGTGTGGGTGCAATAGCAACAATTTCATGTTTAACATAAGGAACTATAGCAAGTTCATCTCCATAAGCATAATTGATATTGGCATCTTGGCCACAAGCATCATCAAAAAGGAATATTTCAAAAGAATCCAATGAATCATAACAGTCATCATAGCAATCATCCTTCGGTAAGCATGAAGGGGAATTAAACAATGTATGCGTTGAAGAGTTACTCTCATTAGAAGGTGGGCACGGGTGATCGATCCGCTCTTCCTCCGTTTGTTCTTCGCTCTCTTCCTCATCTTTTTCATCCAATGAGCTCACAGTTTCATCAATTTCTTCTTCCATAGACTCCTACAAAATATTAGTCTCTTCTTGGACAGCGGAGACTTTCTTAATACGCGCATTAATTTCGTAATTGTATTCATAATTCTCATAACAATATTTCAGGATAGCTAAATTTTCAGGTCTATAAACAACATCATCAAAATCTTCAAACTCTTTAAACATAGATTCAATTTCATAAGCACCCTTAAAAGCAACAAATTCTTCTATTTGTTCCACATCATAGTAATCATATATACCAATAGCATAAGAAGCTAAGGTTTCATTATCATTAAATTCACATGAAAAGGGAAGGTGTGGAGCCTTCACCTTAGAGCAACAAGTATAATCGTATCTCAAGCATAGTTACCTAGCATACAAATTCAGTATATGAATTTGATCCCATAATAGTTTCCCTTTTTGTGTCAAGCGGTAATCCCTAACGTATTCACGTTTATCCAACGTTACTCCCATTACATAATTGAATGGGGTTTTCTCAGGATTATTAAAGTAGTACATAATATTTTTCACATAACCAGCATCGAGGGTTTTAGGAGATTCCCCATCTCCATGAGTAGCAAGTACACCTATTTTTTTTTGGTATTTCGTGTTCCATATCCATAACTAAAGATAAAGAACAACTAAGAACAACAAATAAAAATTACTTAGTGATAAAGCAAACAAGCACACACGAGAATATTCACCCCACGCTATTGCTCCCCAGCAACGGCGCCAGAAAAAGGTCTTGATAACCACAAGTATAGGGGATCAATTGTAGCCTCCTTCGATAAGTAAGAGTGTCGAACCCAACGAGGAGCTAAAGGTAGAACAAATATTCCCTCAAGTTCTATTGACCACCGATACAACTCTACGCACACTTGATGTTCGTTTTACCTAGAACAAGTATAAAACTAGAAGTACTTTGTAGGTGTTGTTGGATAGGTATGCAAGATAATAAAGAGCAAGTAAATAAAAAGTAGGGGCTGTTTAGATCAAGACACAATTAAGTTAGGTTTAGTAGAGAGTCTGTTATTACGAGAAAGTTATTTGTCCCTAGGCAATCGATAACTAGACCGGCAATCACTATTGCAATTTTATTTGAGGGAGAGGCATAAGCTAACATACTTTCTCTATTTGGATCATATGCACTTATGATTGGAACTCTAGCAAGCATCTGCAACTACTAAAGATTCATTAAGGTAAAACCCAACCATAGCATTAAAGCATCAAGTCCCCTTTATCCCATACGCAAACAACCTACTTACTCGGGTTTGTGTTTCAGTCACTCACGCAACCCACTATAAGCGAATCATGAACGTATTGCAACACCCTACAGCGGGGATCCCTCACGCTTGCGCGACATGGAGAGCACCATATGACAACACCAATAATAAAACATGCAACTCAAACCAATCTTGATCATCAAATAGCCATTAGGAAAAAACGGATCTACTCAAACATCATAGGATAGCCATACATCATAGGGAAATAATATATAGCGTTGAGCACCATGTTTGAGTAGAGATTACAGCAGGTAAGAGATAGGTTACACCACTGCATAGAGAGGGGAAGAGTTAGTGGTGAAGGCGATGAAGTTGTTGGTGAAGATGACGGTGATGATGATGGCCCCCGGTGGCACTCCGGCGCCACAGGAAGCAAGGGGGAGAGCCCCCCCTTCTTCTTCTTCCTTGACTTCCTCCCTAGATGGGAGAAGGGTTTCCCCTCTGGTCCTTGGCCTGCATGGCATGGGAGGGGCGAGAGCCCCTCCGGGATTGGATCTGTCTCTCTGTCTCTCTCTGTTTTTGCGTTCTCAGATTCTTCCCTTTCACCGTTTCTTATATTCCCGGAGATCCGTAACTCCGATTGGGCTGAAATTTTGACATGATCTCTATCCAGAAATTAGCTTTCCTGCGGCGAAAGAAGGGCATCAACCGCCTTACGGGATGGCCACGAGGGTCAGGGGCGCGGCTGCCTCCCCAGGACGCGCCCCCTACCTCGTGGGCCCCTCGAGCATCGTCTCGCGTGGATTCTTCTTCCCAAAAATCATATATATATTCCAAAAAAAATCTCCGTCAGTTTTTATTCCGTTTGGACTCTGTTTGATATGGATATTCTGCGAAACAAAAAACATGCAACAAACAGGAACTGGCACTGGGCACTGGATCAATATGTTAGTCCCAAAAATAGTATAAAAAGTTGCCAAAAGTATATGAAAGTTGAATAATATTGGCATGGAACAATCAAAAACTATAGATACGACGGAGACGTATCAATGAGTTCTCGTCCGAAACCCTGATATTCCGAAAGACATTGTCCAGTTTGTACACGAAGTGCGTCCAGTTTTTGCCGTGACCCTCCCTACTCTTCAGCACATGCTATGCGGGTGAAATGATGATACCATGGCAAGTTTCAACATTTTCATAGTTCATTTTGTAGTGATTTTCAATTTCACGGTCATTTAGCTCTCTAAACAAATCGGCAAATGACTGAAAAATAGCAAATGATGTCAGAACGTGTTGGAAATTGATGACGCCGCTTTAAATGCTGCGTACTGAACGCAAAAGAAGTCAGGATTTCAAATAAGTTTAAAAAATATTGAAGTGCCCATGTAACAGATGAGTTCTCGTCCGAAACCCTGATACTCCGAAAGACATTGTCTAGTTTGTACACGAAGTGCGTCCAGTTTTTGCCGTGACCCTCTCTACTCTTTCGCACATGCTATGCGGCTGAAATGATGATACCATGCCAAGTTTTAACATTTTCAGAGTTCAATTTTGTAGTGATTTTCAATTTCACGGTCCTTTAGCTCTCTAAACAAATCGGTAAATGACTGAAAAACAGCAAATGATGTCAGAACGTGTTGAAAATTGATGATGTCGCTTTGAATGCTGCATACTGAACACAAAAAATTTCTGGAGTTCAAATAAGTTTAAAATACATTGAAGTGCCCGTGTAACAGATGAGTTGTTGTCTGAAACCCTCATACTCCGAAAGACATTGTCCAGTTTGTACACGAAATGCGTCCAGTTTTTGCCGTGACCCTCTCTACTCTTTCGCACGTGCTATGCGGCTGAAATGATGATACCATGCCAAGTTTCAACATTTTCATAGTTCATTTTGTAGTGATTTTCAATTTCACGATCATTTAGCTCTCTAAACAAATCGGTAAATGACTGAAAAACAGCAAATGATGTCAGAACGTGTTGGAAATTGATGACGTCACTTTGAATGCTGCATAAGAAACGCAAAAAATTTCTGGAGTTCAAATAAGTTTAAAATACATTGAAGTGCCCGTGTAACAGATGAGTTGTTGTCTGAAACCCTGATACTCCGAAAGACATTGTCCAGTTTGTACACGAAGTGCGTCCAGTTTTTGCCGTGACCCTCTCTACTCTTTCGCACATGGTATGCGGCTGAAATGATGATACCATGCCAAGTTTTAACATTTTCAGAGTTCAATTTTGTATTGATTTTCAATTTCACGGTCATTTAGCTCTCTAAACAAATCGGTAAATGACTGAAAAACAACA
This sequence comes from Triticum dicoccoides, assembly GCF_002162155.2. NCBI lineage: Eukaryota > Viridiplantae > Streptophyta > Magnoliopsida > Poales > Poaceae > Triticum > Triticum dicoccoides. The sequence continues at coordinate 171,358,119 of NC_041392.1, forward strand.
AATGATGTCAGAACATGTTGGAAATTGATGACGTCGCTTTGAATGCTGCATAGTGAACACAAAAAGTCCGGAGTTCAAATAAGTTATTAAAAATAAAAAAGAGGTGCAATGCTGGTTAATTAGTTTCAAGCCTTTCGGAATAGTGTAGGCTGCACTGCACATAGCTCCGTGCAATCTATACTATTCCGAAAGGCTTGAAGCTAAGCAACATGCAAGTGAGCATTGCGCCTCTCCTTCATCGTCTTTGCACTCACGGCTTATAAATCGCTCATACTGCCTCTCTCTTGGCGAGGTGGGACTAAAAATCAGCTTACTAAGAAACTCTAGTACCGGTTAATGTCATGAACCAGTGCTAAAGGTCTTCGTGGGGCCCCAGCCTGACCATAGCCTGACACAGCCTCATTAGTACCGGTTCGTGGCATGAACCGGTACTAAAGGTTGCCCACGAACCGATACTAATGATGTCCGCCCGCCTAGCCGTTGGAACCGGCACTAATGGACACATTAGTGCCGGCTCAAATTCAAACCGGCACTAATGTGCTTTACATTTAACCCTTTTTCTACTAGTGATTCTTTGTGGATAGATAATGTGCAGTGAATAAACGCTCATTACGTTGGTCTAGTTTTTTTGAACATCAGTACAGACGCAAGCGCTCATATACACGCGCATACACTCATCCCTTTAAACACACACACGCACACCCTACCCCTATGACCACCTCCGAAAGACTGAGCTAGCATATCATCTTGAGATTTACGAAGTTACCGTGGGCACCTCGTCGTCGACGGGAACGTCTCCTCCCACTGAATGCGCATCGCCGGAAATCCTGAAATAACTCCAGAAATAAATACGAGCACCAGGATTTGAACCCTGGTGGGCTGGGGATACCACAGTCCCTCTAACCATCCAACCACAGGTTGGTTTGCATCTAGATTGGTCTAGTTATTCCTTAATAAGTGAGGTAACCCCGCAAGTCAGAAGGGTCTTGGTTGTACAATAAAATCTCGATCCGACAGTAGTCTGTTATGGGGTTATTTGGATGCATCTCTCATAGTAATATATTAACAAGATATAAACAACGGTGTTACCAGTGGCATGTTATTTGTCTAAACAGAACTCCGAGCACAGGTACACAAACCTTTACGCCTAGCCTATTTATTTTATTATTGTCATATTTTAATCACCTTTGGGATTTGATTTGGGAAACTACAACTCTTTTAGATAACAAGTTCTTGTAGAAATCTCCTCGTTAAGCATCAGTTCTCATGGGTTCGATAAACCTAGGGTCACCATCATACTGGATCTTGGAATAATTGCATTGTTATGTTTATGACAATATTTTCCATCTGCTAAAACCATGCAATTATGTGCTAACATCACAAGTTTAGACAGGAAGATCATGAGCCACTAGTGCCTGCTTGGGCACGGATGAAAGCATTTGTTAGGAATTGTCCTAAACATGGCATGGATGAATGACTAATTCCTCATGTGTTCTATTCCCTTCGTCCCAAAATTCTTGTCTTAGATTTGTCTAGATACGGATGTATCTAACACTAAATGTAACTAGATATATCTGTATTTAGACAAATCTAAGACAAGAATTTTAGGACGGAGGGAGTATAACGCTTTAAATTCTTTATCAAAAAACATGTTTGATACAGCTACAAGAGAAACTATTATGTAGAAAGAAGTTGTTGATGCAAAGAAAATTCTTGATGATATGCAAGAGAATCATGCTCAATGGAATGTTGAAAGATCCATGTCTAGAAAGGAAAATTCAATTATCAAAAATAATAATAATGAAGAACTTACAGTAAAATTGAAGAGCTTATATGTATGGTTAAAGTTAAAGAAGTCCTACAAATACTATTACTGATGTTGATGTTAATGATATCAACTTTATTGCCCACAATAATTATAATCTTAGGTAGAAGAATTGAAACTACCTAATCACCCCACTGGGATACCCTACCGAGGGATTTGCCGGAATTATCTCTGTCATCATCCGTTAGGACGGAGTCAACGGGGCTACAACATATATTTCTGTCATCTCCTTTTTGGGCGGTGAGGTTAGGCTTCCTCATCATGCGTACGCGAAGGCGGAATCTCGTGTGAGGCGCTTCATATCGATTCAATGGTTCAACAACGACAATTGCAGATCCAGGGGCTAGTTCTTTGGAACATGTGCATAAAGACTTTCCGATTATTATCGACAAGGTCAGGCAGTCTCTGGTAAGGGACCGGCGACAACTCATTCTAGCGACAACAGTGGTCGTTCTGTGTGGTTCAGAGATCGACCTTGATGCAATTTTTATTACATTTGGGAAGCTTTGTATTTGTACCCGTGGTAAAATATTATAATGCGTCCGGATCCGTTTTTGAGAAGAATGAATGAATTTGTTTATTTAGAGAGAGAGTGAGAGAGTGAACGAATGAATTTGGCGGCGGAAGCTAAGGGTATGTACAATGGTTTTATCTTAGAAATACCATGTAGGATAAATGATGAAATGATGAGGTGCAGAAGAGAGAAATCATAAGAAAAAGTTTGTCCTCTTAGTTAAAAGAAGACGAGAGATGATTTCTTAGCACAATATGTCTCACCATATTTTTAGGAATAGCTAGTTATTGAAGATAGGGCTAAGAGATGACCCATTACAGACATATTTTTTGTCATATCTAAATTACATGCAGGATTTAAGATAAGACTATCTTATCAACCATTGTACATGCCCTAATAACCGATGGGCTTGATTTGAACTTTCAGAAGAAAAAAACATTGCACTCATTTGGAGCGCATGGAGTGAAAAGGCCCATTTCACTCATGGAGTGAGAAGGCCCGTGGAATTCCTTCCTGAGTTGCTTTCACCAACCCCTCAAAAAAAAAGAGTTTGCTTTCACCAACCAGCAGCTCGTTTCCCCACCCCCGCCGCCGCGCCGCCATGCTCCGGCTTCGGCGCTGCGTCCTCACCCAGCTCCTCTCGTCTCGGCCCGTGTGATGTCCCTAGCAGCAGCTAGAGAATCACAAGATAGAAATAGAAAATGGCAAAGGGATTGACCGAGAACGAAGGAGCTGGAGCAGCTCAGTTCATTCATTAATTCGATAATTTGCCCAAAAGGCTACAGGGAGTTTATATCCACACGCTTACAGCCGGTCTGTCCGGTCAACACACGCAACACAAAACCAACGCATGCCTACCTTTCCGTCATGGTCCCAGCCGTGTCTGGGACCTGCCTGTCAGACACACACGTAGTTGGTGGGGGTGTGACAATCGCCCCCCCTTGAGTTGGAGGCTCATCCCAGATTGCAGCATTAGGAAAATGATTCTTGAGTACATAGAAATCTTCCCAGGTAGCACATTCCACTGGAAGAGATGACCACTGAACCAAAATTTGCACACTTGCAGCATTACCTTTCTTGACCATACGGCGATCCAAAATTGCTTCTGGCTGCGGGGCATTTCCTTGTAGTGTGTCTGGAGCTGGTAAAGTAGTGAAGACAGGAGTATACTTTGCCAAGAAGGGTTTCAGCTGTGACACATGAAACACAGGGTGAATGGCACTAGCTGCAGGCATCTCCAATTTGTAGGCGACCTCGCCTATTTGTTCCAGCACGTTGAACGGGCCAAAAAATTTGAAAGCCAGCTTTGGGTAAGGTCGATTTGCTACTGAAGACTGTGCATAGGGTTGTAGTTTCAACAAAACAGGGTCACCAACAGAGAATGACCGGTCTGTGCGACCCCGATCAGCATAAGACTTCATCCTGTTTTGTGCTTTGAGCAAATTTTCTTTGAGCATGTTAGTAACTTGTTGGCGCTCAGCAGCAACATTATGGGCAGCGGAAGCTTGATCCACAGATAGGTGAGGCAGTGCACCAAAATTGGGATCCATTCCATACAACGCCTTGAAAGGGGAGCATTTGATGGAAGCATGGTGGGAGGAATTATACCAGAATTCGGCCATTGGAAGCCATTGGCGCCATTTTCCTGGGCAATCATGAACAGCACAACGCAAGTACTGCTCCAAACATTGGTTGACGCGTTCACTCTGCCCATCAGTGGCTGGATGATTAGCAGTACTGTAATTGAGCTTGGGGCCCACAGCCTGAATTAGTGCTCTCCAAAAATTACTTGTGAAAATAGGATCTCGATTAGAGACTATCGTTTCTGGAACGCCATGCAATTTCACCACTTGATCAAGAAAAAGCTTTGCCACAGAGGGAGCGGTATAAGGGTGTCGGAGAGGCATGAAGTGTGCATATTTAGTCAAACGGTCCACCACTACCAGTATGACATTCATGCCCTCCGACATAGGCAAGCCCTCTATAAAGTCCATGGTGATGTCATTCCATGGCTTGATGGGAATAGGAAGAGGTTGTAATGTTCCAGCAGGGTGACATCGTTCACTCTTTGCTTTCTGGCATGTGGGGCATTGCTTCACAAAATCCTCCACTGCCATTTTGAGTCCAGGCCAAAAGAACACCTTACGCACCCGCTGATGGGTGGCATGAATGCCGGAATGCCCCCACTGGGCTGTCATGCAAAGCACTGAGAAGCTTTGTTTGCAAGGACAACAGGTTGCCAATGTACAACCGCCCATTGTAGCGAATCAAGCCCTTGTCCAACGAATATCCACGTGCATCAGGGCTCTTCACGGCTAGCTGAGCAAGTAACTCGGTGGCTTCAGAGTCCATATCATAAGAACTCAAGATTTCTTGTGCCCATTCAGGTTGACAAATTGACAGGGCATTCATCTGTAGTAAGTGACCCACTCTGGATAAAGAGTCAGCAGCATTGTTCTCGCTGCCCTTGCGATACTTTATCGAGAATTGCAAGCCCAACAACTTTGACATTGCCTTTTTCAGTAGTTCAGTAGTGAGGTGTTGATCCGTAAGGGAGCACAAACTCTGATGATCCGTGAGTATAGTAAAGGGTCCCCGCTGGAGGTAAGCACGCCACTTGTCAATTGCCATAATTACAGCCATGAACTCCTTTTCATAAATTGACAATTTACTATTTTGTATTCCCAATGCTTTACTCATATAGGCCACTGGATGCCCTTCTTGTGCCAATACAGCCCCAACACCCGTATCACAAGCATCGGTCTCCACAACAAATGGCAGTTTAAAATGAGGTAACGCCAGTACCGGAGTGTTAGCCATGGCGTCCTTCAACAATTTAAAAGCCACCGTAGCTTGGTCCGTCCAGATGAACCCTTTTTTGGTTAGAAGATTCGTGAGAGGCTTGGCGATGATGCCATAGTTCTTCACGAACTTTCTGTAGTAACCGGTTAACCCCAAAAAACCTCGCAGCTCGGTTGTGTTGGTCGGGATGGGCCATTTGACCATGACCGATGTTTTTTCTGGATCGGTGGCCACTCCCTTATGAGATATAATATGTCCAAGATACTCTATACTGTTTGTGGCAAAAGAACATTTTGTCATCTTGGCATACAATTTATGTTCCCGCAGAATAGCTAGCACGAGCCGCAAATGTTGAAGATGTGTGTCCAGATCAGGGCTGTACACTAGGATATCATCTAGGAAGACAATGACAAACTTCCGAATATAGATGGCAAAAAATGAATTCATTAGGCACTGAAACATGGCCGGAGCATTTGTTAAACCAAAAGGCATCACCCTAAATTGGTAGTGGCCATGATGGGTTTTGAAAGCTGTCTTGGGTTCATCCTCCTCCAACATCCGGATCTGGTGATATCCCGCACGCAAGTCTGATTTTGAGAAAAATTTAGTACCTCCCAACTCATCCATTAGTTCATCTGCAATTGGCATTGGGAACTTGTTTTTGATAGTCACTTCATTTAAATTGCGGTAATCTACACAGAAGCGCCAAGTGTTGTCTTTATTTTTTACCAGCAACACCGGGGATGCAAAAGGACTAAAACTAAGTTTGATTAGTCCTGCATTGAGCATTTCCTTGACCTGCCTCTCAATCTCATCCTTCTGCAATGGAGAGTAGCGATATGGCCTAGAATTCACAGGTGGTGCATCTTTCTGCAGAGTAATTGCATGATCAAAATCCTTATGAGGCGGTAAGGTTTTTGGCTCTTGGAACACATCATCAAATTCATCTAGCAATTTCAACACATCAGGAGAATTAGATCCTGTCACTTGGTCTGTCGGAGCAGGCTCAATCAGTGCCAGCGCCCATACATCGTTACCAACTAAAGATTTTCGAAGCTGGTCAATTTCCATGACCTGTAATTGCTGTTGTTTTTCAGTGAGAATACCCTGCAAATGCACTTCCTTGTCACCGTACGGGAAGGAAATGTGCTTGTTACGCCAGTGACAAGTCATGGGACTAAAACTGTCCAACCAGTCCATCCCCAACACGGCATCATAAGTGCCCAAGTCCAGAATTCGCATGTTGTGACAGAAAGTTGCCCCTTGACACCACCATGTGAGTTGCGGAACTGTTGTGGTGGAGTATATACGAGAGCCATCAGCAAGTCTCACGGCAATACTTTTGGCTTCTTGGACAGGGAATTGTGCCCGATGCATAAAATCTGAGTTGACAAAACTGCCCGTGCTACCGGAGTCGACAAGGATTAGCATGACCTTGTTACCCACCAATGTTCGGAGACGCAAAGTGTTCACGTCCTCTGTACCATCCAAGGCGTGACTGGAAAGCATCGAACATGCTTGGTCTGTAGTTGGTTCCTCCAGCAGCTCCAGAGCATGCACGGTGTCGTCAGAAAAGACTTCCCCAAATTCACCCAATTCAATCATCATGAGTTGAGCTCCTGGTTTACACTTGTGCTCTTTAGTGTATTTGTCTCCACAGCGAAAACAGAGGCCATTGGCCTTACGGAAATCCCGCAATTGACGTTCCCGAGCATAATCATCTGTATTTTTTCGGCCTCCGTCTGTTCGAACAACAGCACCGGTACCCTGAGGGGCCACATAAGTCACCGCAGTGGTAGGGTGTTTGATGGAAGCTATCGGTCGTGTACGAGGACGCTGGTGATCATGCTCTTCCTCCTGTATGTGTGCCAATGCAACAACCCTGGTAACACTAACTGGGTAGTGTAATCTGACTGCAGCACGAAGCTCATCACGTAGGCCATGAATAAAATGAGACACAAACCATTTGGAGGGTAGTGCGACATCAGTAGATAACAAGTGATACATGTAGTTTTCAAAAGACCTCTTGTATTCAGCTACTGTGCCTGCTTGCCTAAGTTGCAGCAACGTCGACATCTGCCCATCATACTCATCAGACCCAAATTCAGCAACCACTGCCGTGATGAAAGAATCCCAATTAATCTGGCGATGAGTGCGCTTGTAGGCTTGCAACCATAGAGCAGCATGATCCTCAAAATACAGTGTAGCAGTGCCAATCCAATGTCGGACATGAACATTGTACATCTCAAAATAGGTATAGCAATTATCAATCCAGAGCAGAGGAAACTGCCCTCTGAAGACTGGAAATGCGTGTTTGGGCGGCTTCAGGTGAAATCCCTCGTGGCGCTCATGGCCGTCATCGTCATCGCCCCGGACACGACGGCGCTCGTAGTGGTTGCCGGCGTCGCGGCGGCGCTCGTAGTGGTCGCCCGCGTCGCGGTGGTCGGCGTCGCGGCGGTCCTCGCATCGCCCGCGTGGAAGCGGCTCACCGCAAGGTACGGACCGCAGGTTGTACGGCTCGTCGGCGTGACCCTGGAGGTGACCCTCAGGGTCGTCCGCGTAGGGTACCGACGCGCGCAGCTGGGGGGCGCCGTTGCCTCCGCCGTCGAGCTGATTTTGGGCGGGCTCGCGGGGAGGAACAGCCGGGGAGTGCGCTCGCTTGACCTCCTCCAAATCCGAGCGAAGCTCACGGAGCTCGCCCGTCACCGGAGCGAGCTTCTCGTCAAGCGCTTTGGTAAAGAATTCCTGCAGGGATTTCTGCATCTCCTCCATCTCGAGCAGGATGAATCTGGTCTGGGCGTTTGGGATTGGTGATGTACGCGACGCCATTGTGTGGAGTAGAACGACCTAGTCTGATACCAACTGTGATGTCCCTAGCAGCAGCTAGAGAATCACAGGATAGAAATAAAAAATGGCAAAGGGATTGACCGAGAACGAAGGAGCTGGAGCAGCTCAGTTCATTCATTAATTCGATAATTTGCCCAAAAAGCTACAGGGAGTTTATATCCACACGCTTACAGCCGGTCTGTCCGGTCAACACACGCAACACAAAACCAACGCACGCCTACCTTTCCGTCACGGTCCCAGCCGTGTCTGGGACCTGCCTGTCAGACACACACGCAGTTGGTGGGGGTGTGACAGCCCGCCTCTCCCGTCTCCCAGCTCCGCCGCCTCATCTCTGCCGCCGCGCCCGTCGTCTCCCCGAACCCTAGCTTCGCGGTGGAGAACTACCTCGTCGACACCTGCGGCCTCACCGGGGCCCAGGCACTCAAGGCCTCCGCCAAGCTCAACTACCTCAGGTCCCCCTCTAATCCCGACGCCGTCCTCGCCTTCCTCGTCGGCCTCGGCCTCTCCAGCGCTCACGTCGCCGCCCTCGTCGCCAAGGACCCCAAGTTCCTCTGCGCCGGCGTGGAGAGGACCCTGGCCCCCGTCGTCCTCGGGCTCACCGGCCTCGGTCTCTCGCATCCTGAGATCGCGCGCCTCGTCTCGCTCGGCGGCGCCCAGTTCCGTTGTAGATCTATCGTCTCCAGCCTACAGTACTACCTGCACCTCTTCGGCTCCGCCGAGAAGCTCTTCCGGGCGCTCAAGTACGGCTCCTGCCTTCTCTCGTCCGACCTTGAGCTTGTGATCAAGCCCAACGTCGCGTTCCTGGAGGAGTGCGGGCTCGGCGCTTGCGATATTGCCAAGCTGTGCACCTACGCGCCATGGTTGCTTAGCACCAAGCTGGAGCGTCTCCAGGCAATGGTCGCATGCGCCGAAGGCATAGGCGTGCCTCGGGGCTCCGGGATGTTCAGGCAAGCGCTGCAGGTCGCATTCTACGGCGAGGAGAAGATCACAGCCAAAGTGGACCACTTGAAGAACATGTTCAGGTGGTCGGATGCTGAGGTGCGCATTGCTGTTTGCAAAGCTCCAATGGTGCTGACGTTGTCCAAGGACCTGCTGCAGAGGAAGTCAGAGTTCCTGGTCTCTGAAGTTGGGTTGGAACCGGCATACATTGCTCATCGGTTGACATTGCTCACTTACAGCCTAGAGGGCCGGCTAAGGCCCCGGTACTATGCTGTAAAGTTTCTTAAGGAAAATGGATTGCTAGATCATGGACGAGACTACTATGCTGCAGTTGTGCTGCGCGAGAAGGTATTCATGGAGAAGTTCATATGCCCTCACAAGAAAGCTGCACCGCAACTCGCCAAAGACTATGCAGCAGCTTGCAGAGGGGAAGTGCCGGCTAGATTCAGATTTACATGAACAAGACCAGTATGAAATTTCGTGACATTTTCACTCTTTGTGTGAGACTCAAGAGAAACATGCAACACATGTGGTGGCTACCATAAGCTAAGCTGGACTGTCGAAGACTCGAAGTAATTGTTCTTGAGGTGTGTTTATGCATTTACTTTATATAATGGTTGATTGATCTAGGCAGGGGTAATGGCTCCTGTGTAGTGTTCAGTTTTTTTGGAACGAATTACCTTTGACTGACAAATACTCCCTCCTTGTCAGGCTTAATTCAGAAGTAGTCTTCTATCTATTGTCGGTACCTTGCCTTGATGTAGTAAGTTTACGAGATATTTGATATCCTGCAAGTATGACACGTTTGATTGTTGCATCTGTGAATTTATTTATGAATCTGCAAAGAAGAGTGAAATACTTCTATCGTTCTTTTTTTGGGGCACACTACAAAACTTGTAGTATGATGGTGTGTAACTATGTAAAATTATTTCATGAACTTATCATGATTAATCAATGAAGGGAAGTTGTATCTAGAGAACATTCTCTCTATCTTGCTAGCATGCATGGGTTGTTTTTCCAGCCAAGTGGATCTCCATAGTTTGATTGCTTCTGTTGAGCAAATGAACAATACCGCACTGATGGCACCCCCATCTTCAGATCTGGCTGTTAAGCGAATATGCATACTGCTTCACATTTTGGCTCAGTTTTTGAGTTTCAAGTGAAGTGCGTTGGCTGAGCCGGCTACTGTTGTGCACAGGGTGACGGCGTGTCCTTGATGGTGGTGCGGATAACGAAGAGATCGCCGTCTCCCTGGGGATGATCAGGAGACAACGCAGCAGCAGCAGCAGAGGGAAGCTGCAATAATCCTGCCATGCAAACTCAGCAGCACATGTTCCCAGCCCTCTATATTTACACATACGCCTACTAAAATTTTATCAGCAACGATGTACTAGTATTGTTATGTTTCCAGAGCAAACTCAGCAGCAGAGGTTTATTTAGATCAGCTGAAGAGGCTAATATACCTTCTTTTTTTTGCGGGTAGAGGCTAATATACTGTGAACTGCATATTTGGAGAGTGATGGTCCATCATTCAGGGAAAAGTCAGACATCTGCAAGTTCATGATTGTGGACTTTACACAGAGAAGAGAGCCTGCCTACTATTCATATATGCAAATAATAACGCAGTGATGGAACTGCAAGTTAAGTCGTACCGAAGCTAAAAAACTGGGGTTTTAATGAACATGACAGGTATATGGTGCCACGAACAGGGAATTGGAGTCGGTTCAACTACATGGATAACCAGAATGAGCAGCTATGACAAGATAGTGCAGATCTAGCGAGACATTCTAGTTCCCAAAGAGCAGCAGCAAAGGGGAAGTTCCGCAGTAACAATGGAGAACCAGCTCAAATTTCCTGACAGTCAAGTGCGCTGCACAAACACATGGTAACTACAGCAGCAGCCTTTGTTCCATGCCCAACATTTTTGCTCTTGTACGCTCCATGGTCCTCTTCTCTTAATTGTGCACAATAAACATTTCCCTTTTTTTGTGGAGATATTTATCCACATCCAACTTCCATTTTACATTTTAGCTGAAAATATTTTGGTCCTTCCACTTACTCATTGTAGTACAAAACACTAGCTCAACTTTAGAGTGGAACCAATTTGTGGACATCTTGATGCGCAATTCATTTCAGCTACACATTTTATTTCCATTCAACTATAATTTGTACAACATCGAGAATCAGTCCAGCCATTCCCTTGCTTATATATCTATGTACAGCACAGCACCCAGCCAGCATACCAGAAAAGGTAGGGTGGAAATAGGCTACTCTTTCAGAAATACCTGACCCAAAAAACAACAACAAATTTTGATGCAACACAATATGATTATTCTTATTTCAGCGATTGGTGCACCTTCTACTCGCTGTCACCCATGTCCTTGTCTCCAACCAGATAGAGCTTCTGCCCGTCATTGACCATGTCCACATCCTGGACCGTCGCGCCATCCTGACAGAGCAAGCGCATGCATGAGCTGGACAAACCCAGCTTCTCCTGGGCTGACCCGATGAGTTCATTGATAGTGTGAGGAATCCACAACATCACCCCCTCCTTTCGCTTGGCATCAGTATCCCATGGATGGTAAGGGAACACGGAGCATCGTCGTGTATGCATCTTATCTGCCAACAGAAGTTCTTTTTGTCATAAATGAACAATGTGCACGTGATTTTCGCAGAGGTGCGAGCTTCTGAACTTGCCTCTCACTTCTTCGCCTCGTGTGGGGAACTTGGAGAGCTCGTCGGCTTTCGCCTGTTCAAGCAGCATTATAAGTGGCTTACTCCCGGACTTGTGTCCTTCATCCAGAGGAGTAGTACCGCGTCTGCATAATTGGCAATGTCAAGCTCAAGCATGCCTTCAAAGTTACAAACAGAGTACTTCTTTAGCAAAAGTATTACACTCTAAGTGGCTTCAAGATTGATGGCACAGATAAAAGATGAAGTATTATTTGGTGGTACCTGTCTGTTGCAAGCACACTTGCGCCAGCTTCTACCAGCAACTTCGCCATAATATACAAGCCCTCTGCAGCAGCTATGTGGAGAGGATTGCGGTGGTCGTAGTCTTTCGAGTTTGGGTCAGCACCATAAGCTAGAGCCCCCCGAATGAAATCAGAGTCTCCCTTCGATACTGCTATGCAGAGATGGCTACCGGCATTCTCGAGGTTCAGCTTGGCTCCTTTGCTGAAGAGTAATGTGGCCACTCTATCATGCCCCTGCCTCACCGCCTCTAGTAAGGGCGTGTTCCCAAATTTATCTGCTATCGAGCAACATTAAGTGCATAAAAGTGTGATCACATAACTATACAAGTTTATATGCAAGAAGCTGGAAAATTGCTGCAAGGATGCATTTCGACGAGTGAGCATACCAGTCAGATTGATATCAGCCCCTTGATGGATAAGGAACTGCACAATATCTTCATACCCTCTGGAAGCTGCAAGATGCTGCGATGAAGATGCTGGTTACATCAGGCATGGAATATTCATCATGGAGGGTTCAAATGTTTTGAATTAGATAAGAACCATATAACCAAATCTTAGTAATTTGTACCAAAGGAGACCGCCCATCATAATCACTATTCTTTGGATTGGCTCCAGCCCGGATTAAGCCAGTCAACTGATGAAGGTCGCCATAAAAAGCGGCGTTATTAACTCTTAAGGTAAGCTCTTCCTCTTGCTTTCCTATATGGAAAGTGATATCTGATTCTATGTGTTTAACCCGTTTGCCGTATTCATCGCTCTGCAGTCGGAGATAGCACATCAAGAAAAAAGATGCAGCATCTATGAATACTGGACTTAGATGAAATAATTAATGGCATGTTGGTTGTTTCTACTGTGTACCTCGGTAAGATTGCTCAAAAGTTTTCTTCCATCAGTGAAATAAATCTCCAATATGTGCGCGAAGGATTCTTTATCCAACCGTAAGAGCCTGCAAAGTTCGCAAACACGAACAGTGTAGGGCTGTGGAATGTTGCAGAGAATAGCAATTTCTCCAAAAGAATTCCCTTGCTCCAACATAAGAATAGTCTCTTGACCATCTTCGCCAACGGCAGCACCTTCCTGAACGGAAGAATATATGTTGTCTAAGATGGATAATAACTAGTTGTAAGGTCAAATTTCAGCTAGGAATGACTGCACCATTAGCTTGGGACACAATTTGTGGCATTAGAAATGTACCCGAAAAGAACAACTTAGTTGTGGTGCATGTGCGTTATTATGATACAATTGTACGTAGAGAATTTCTTTCACAATCGACAGTACATTTATAAATACAAAGATAAACAAGCGGTGCCAAAAAATATGTGAATACAATGTTAATATTGAGAGTATATACAACGGCACAAAATTTGTGGGTAATATATTTGTGGATTGTGTACACTCTGTAGCTATACCCCATTAGTATTCGTCGGAATTCATGCTCTGAGATTTGCGCCCATGCTTAGGGAACTCACACTCTTAGATATAAAAATGTGGAACCGCCAGAAGGAATTTAACAATAACCAGTATATTACGGAAAGACACACAATAGTAAACACATATGAAAACCAAATGATTCGATAATTAACCAATTTGGTTTAGGCTTTGATTATTGTTTAAGGATTGAACTAACCAGTGCACCCTGACAGACAAAGTATAACTGGTCAACCGCACTCCCTTGCTCCAAAATAACTTCTTCTGGTAAGAAGAACTCTTCTTGCAGCCTAATCACCTGCAAGGAGCAAAGCCACATTAGAAAATCTTGGGAACTTCTTCAACTTTATACACCAGGTCAACATGCATAGTTTGTCAGAGTGAAAACAGCGCGCACAATCTGTTGAAGGAATTCTTCCGAACATCCTTTGAACAATGGAGTCCTTTCAATGTATGGCATGTACAGTGTTTGAGAAATCTGCAAATACAAAATATATTATCAGTCAAAGACTCACAACAGACAAGAACATATTTGATGTGCCTTGTTGAAGACACAAGACTTCCAACTGCAAGCTGACTATTGTAGAGAGGACAGTCTTAAAACTACATCACTGAAGAATGGCAAGATCTCCAAATTATAACTATTATCACCTTTGCACGAATAGAAACAGGAATGTCCCGAAGTACAGAGGCTTCAGTGCAGCTGCTCTCATACTGCAACCTCAAATGCCCCTTGATCTGTTCTCTGATGTCCTTTCCAAGTCTATTTCTGTTCATATACCTGATAACTTCTTTCATTTTATCCCTGAATCGCTCGGTTGCCGAGCCTTTCACAATCATTGCAGTCATGTTACCGATAAGGTAAGCACCAAGAACCATATCAAAGGAAACATAAATCATGACAAATATCATTTCCCTAACATTTATAGCATGAATGTCACCGTAGCCTGCAGAGGAAAAATAAGACCATATCATCATCTTAAAATACTATATAGGCTAAAATAAGTAGTTATGGAAAGCAAAACTATTTGTTGAAACATGAGAACAAAACTTACCAACAGTTGCCATGGTGACAATGGCAAAGTACATTGATGTAACATAACGCGTGGCAAGATCAATCTCCCTGAAATGGGAATAGCTATAGTCTCCTAGCTGCAAGCTCCCGATCCATGTATATCCCTCCATTGATTCAGGAAGTGTTGTTGCCAGGTAATAGAAGATACAAGCTGCTGTGTGTGTACAATAGAGCTCCACAACTATGAGTTTTACTATTCTTGTGAACAGGTAATTCACACGGATGTCCTTTTCCAATTCTGTGAAGAATTCCCTGACCTTCAGCACTCGTGTTAAGCGAATCCATAGTAGGTATCTCAGTTCTTCTTTATGGCCAGAAGCCTGTATACAGTTCATCATATGAAAACAAAAGCAGACAGGCTAAACATTAACGCGTCATAAATTGTGTGTTACCTTGTAGATAGCATCCCATGGAAAGCAACCAAGGAGATCAAAAATGAAGCTTGATTTGCAATACCTGGGTGTATAGAGCACATAAAGCATGCTTCGTCCGCATTTGAGTTACCAAATAACGTATTCCACAAAGTACAAACTGGTGGAATTAATCGAAAGGATATCATGCGAATATAAGGCAATCATGCAGTGCAACTTCTAATTATTTTAGTTGTACTGGTAAAGCATGGGATAAGTGAATATTACCGGAGGGCTATAGAGTTTGGATTGTATACGATGCGGTATGTGTCAGGGTCACGGTAGGCCACAAGAAACTTCAGGACAATATCAACAAGGAAGGCAACCTGACCAACTATGTCCAAGAAGAACAATTTCTTAGGGAGTCCCCTGAAGAATCCAAATTCGAAGGGTGTAAGGAAGGAACTGTACACTGCCCAACCCACTATGAACCTAGTCCATGACCGGTACAACCTGCAGGACACAAATCAATTAATTAGCACACCCATTATTCCTTTAACATGGCTTATGTCAAAAGAGTGTAATTCTAGCATTTATTTAAATATGGGTGAGCAGTTGAGCACCAAGCTTACAAAACATTCAACTTTAATTTGTTAATTTACAGTCATGTAATTTGTTGGCTATGAAGTTTGATTTTGGTTGTCAAATTAGCAAGAGCCACACACACACACACACACACACAAAGCTTTTCTTAACTAGGTGAAAATGAAGTTGCTAGGCCAAATGAGCCCTCTGTTTAAAGCATTGCTGGGCACAGCAGAGTTTATCTCCAACAAAATCTGTCACAGTCACCCGGGGCAAGGCTAAGAAGCAAAGTCATGCTGAATGTTTTACATTTTGATATACTCTACAGGGCCTACGCAACAGCTTAAATATTCCTCAAGAAAATTACTTTAACTACACCCAAATTAGCGGCTGCCAGCCTGGTACTTTAGGCCCTTGAAGCCAGCAATCAAAACTGTCAAGTACCCAAATCAAATTTGGAGTGCAGAGCGACATCATAAAGAAACACTCTGAACTGCAGTAGCCATACACCTGGTTGGCATTGTGGAGGCAAGTTACTGGTGTTAGCTTATTAGTTTAAGTTTAGTTGACATATCGTCGTAAGCAGATGGGGTTCTACCATTATATATTGTGTTGCTGCGTAACAGCTACATGAGCATGCAGGTTGTTAGACCACATGTTCATCTGTTGATGTAACATGTCAAAAAGTATCCCAGGTTGGATGGCAGATTAAAATAGGTTGATGCTTGCTGAAGAGAAAAAGAAAGTGGAGATGACGATAGACGTGGCGATTTCTGGCTTGTTTTGAGTCTTTATGCAGGAAAGAGAGAAGCAAACGATGAATTGGTCGAGAACCAAGCATATGGCTTGGGTGGTTAGTGGTGGCGGTTGTGCCCTCAGGCCACCACGGATCAAACCCAGTTTTGTGGCGACGTGTCTCACCAAGGTGTATTTTCTTTCAGTGGTATGATGGATTATTCCTCCAGTGCTAGGCAATGTACCAGTCGATAGCGAGGCACTATGGGTTTGTTCAATCTTGATTTGTCCAGGACTCCAATTTTGAGAGGCGCCGCGTGAATGCTCGCTTGCATGTGTTCTTGGTTTTTTTAGGAGACAAAAACAATGAAATGGTCGAGGGCAGTAATATGCATAGGGCTTGGGCGCACAATCAGATCGAAGCTGTTTCTCCCTTTTGTTTTAAAGACATTGTTCGATTTCATTATCTGGTTCATCTTCCTCCGATCAACAATGCCTCGTCAGTATGTCACATGCTTTCCCCCATCTTTTTCTCTTGTAAAGGATGTTATTTAAAAAAAATCATCATCTCTTTCATCTAAATTCCTGATTACGTTTGTTTTGTGTGGTGATTATATTTCATTTTGCAGTTATCCATCAGTAGAAGTATCATGTGACCTCAGCAGCCTTGCAAGCACTGCAGCTCTAACTCCGAAATCAACCACACTAAACTCAGGTTTCAGAGATGGCAACGGTGAATACAGAGTGAAGTACGCCGGTACTAGTATGTTCAGTTTGTATGGCAGCAGAGGAAGGTGGACGTGTCCGTATGGCAGCGATACGATACGTACTTGTTGTCGGGGTGGATGACGAGGCCGCGGAGGAACCCGCCCCCGGCGTCGGCGTCTGCGGCTCCCGGGATGCGGCTTAGGCGGCGGAGCGGGGGGAGGCGGCCCATGAGCTCGAGCCGGCTGTTCCGCGACGACGACGACTTCCACCGGTCGGGCTCCACGTCCACCTCGTACTCCTTCTCCGCGTCCTCCTCCCCCGCCGGCGTCCTCCTCGACCTCGCCCCCCTCGCCATCGGCACGCCGCGGCGGCAACGGCCTCCCCACGCGCAGTGGCAGCGGAAAGGTGGCGGTGGAGCTTGGATTCTGAAGTGGAGCTGGGTGCGGATGGCTCGAAGGAAAAAAAAGTTGAGCTGGGGGGCGGGAGGGAGGAGAAGGCTACTTGCTTTATAGTGGCGATGGTGAAACGTGGCGCGGGCTACTGAGAAGACGACGGCCTCCCTCAGGTCGGCACGAGGCGCCTGACGTCAGTCGGCCGGCCAGTTGCAACGGAAGGGAGGGACTGCACAGCGACGGCGCTAGCAGCTGTTTAGTCTTTTGATTGAGGCGTCGCCATTCCGACCGGTCGCACCGGTTGCTGGGTAACACATCGCCGAATACTAGACCAGGGCAGGGAGTAGTGACAATTGAGTAGTACTGACTGGTGAGCTCGCTCGACTCGAGTCCCTGCAGCACCGGCTAAGTTTCTGTGGACGCTGGATATGGACCAGTCCAAATCGCTGGTGTTATCACCGATTTCCTTGATCCGGATCTTTCAGGCCCATCACCTCTGCTGTCGCGCACTATGCAGAGAATTGTCCAAGCGCGTGCTGCACAAAGCACATGGAGAGGAAGGGAAGGAAGGCAGAAGAAAAAGGAAATTCCTCTCCGATTTTCATTACCAGAAATCACAAGTCTTAGAGCAACTCCAATGGGACGACCCAAACAGACGACGTATTTATCCGCTTTTTATCCGTTTGGGTCGGCCATCCGCCCGCCGCCCGTCCAGTTTTGCATTTCATGTCCGCATTCAACCTCTAAATAAAAAAGGCCCGCGGCCGATCATGCCAGCGGCCATGTCTCATGCCGGCACCATGCTAGCGCCGACATACAATGTCAGCTTCAGAAAACACCACAGTTCATGCTGGCGCACTCGCCAGCCGGCCGGCACATATGCCAGCACGCAAAAAATGGTGGGACTTGAGTTCGACCACGCCATCGTAGCTCCCATGGTCATGCCGGCACACCTGTCGGCATACAAAAAAGATGGCCCCTCGACGCCATAGATCACTCGTCGTCGAACTTGAGCATGTCGGCCTGCATCTTCTTGAACCACGGCCTCTTCCTTGGCGACAAGGCGTTGAGATCCACCTTCATGATCTCCACCCCGGTCATCATGCTTGCAAGAGCCACTTCTTTCGCCTTTGTCTTGGCGTTGGCGGCCTCGATCTCTAGCATCTTGGCTTGCTTCTCCGCCTCGAGCTCGAACATCTTGGTTTGCTTCTCGGCGTCAAGATCAAGCCTCCTCCTTTGGATCTCCATGAAAGCATCCATTTGCTCCGCCTTGAAACGTTGGCTCTCCTCCTCCCTTGAGTCCTTATTCATCATGCCGTCCACGCTTGCGATCAAGGCGTTGGTGGCCGCATCTCGCTTGTCCTCCTTCTTGGAGTTGGTCTTCCCCCGCGGCCGTGCCGGCTCGCCCTCCCCAACATCCTCCACGACGCCCTTCCCCCCACGTGCCTTGAGCGCGGCATATTGTGCCTTGAACTTCTTTTCGTCCTTGATGACCCGATAGCAATGGTAGAGGTTGAAGCACTTGCCATTGTGTTGAACCTTGAATGCCTCCAAAGCTTGAAATGCCTATAAAATGTTTCCATGCAAGCATATGAGCAAGTGATCTTGATGGCACAAAAGAGGGCGGCTTGCTAGCATACCATGTCTTGCACGCCGATGCCGCTCACAGGGTGGGCCTTGACGCTCTCAAGGGTGGCGCAAAACTTGTTGCACTCTTGTTGGATCACCCTCCACCGCTTGGAAATGGAGACCCACCCGCGCGTGCTCACAAATTGGTAAGGTGGAAACTTCTTGCGCTCATGAAACTCGCGGTGCACACGAGTCCAAAAGGTCGAATGCTTTTGCTTGGCGCCTGTCTTTGGGTCTTGTCCAATGTCTCGCCAACACTCGCAAAGAAGCTTGTCCTCGGCAGCTATGTACGCCTTCGTGCGCTCGCTCTTGCGCTTCGGCTTAGGACCAGCGGTTTGGTTGGCGAGCTCGTCCTCGAACAAAGGCTTCACTTCGATGTCGCACTCGTCCTCTTCCTCTAGCACATAGTCCTCCGGGAACTCGTGGTCGAGGGGGAAGCCGTCCAGGTCGATGCCGACCTGATCACGCATGAAGGCCGCCTGATCGGGATCATAGCCAGCGGCCGGCGTGAACGCCCTGCAGCCGTCCTGGCTTTGCGTCTCCTCGGGATCGTAGCCAGCGCCCGACGCACCACCCTCGAAGATGAGGTGTTGCATGTAGTCCTCGTCGATGGCGGACGACATTTCCTCGAACAGGTTACGGGCGTCCGGGAGATCGCCGGCCGGCGTCTGTCACGCACGTTTCCTTGTGCCACCGGACGACGAGCCACCGACCACCGGGGTGGCGTTGAGGCCGATGGGCGCGGGCGCGGGCGTGGAAGGCACGACCACGCTCACGTCGAGTGAGCACTCCCTGGAGAGGCGGGAGGCCTGCGGGTAGACGTGGAAGCCGGGGACCGGGTTGCAAGCCGATGCGCAGGGTGAGTCGGGCATCACCATCCGAGGAAACGCCGACGAGCCGGTGTTGGGCGCGGCGACAGCGGCTTGGACGAGGCTGTGCTGGCTAGGGTTTACCCCAAGCATGTAGAGCACCTCCCTCGTTGCCGCGGCGACGCGGGCGTTGGTGAACTCCTGCTGCGCGGCGGCGACGGCGGCGGCCTGCGCAGCGGCCTCACCCCTCGCGTCTGCGTCGTGCCTCCGGCCCTTCCTCTTGGCCGACTCCCTTGCCCGCTGTTCGGGCGTCAGTGCCTTCTTCGGCTTGGTCACCGCGGTGGTCTTGCGCGGGGCACGAGGCTTGCCTTTCCCGAAGGGGGCGACGGCGCCGGACGAGGCGAGGCCGGCGGCGGCGTCGAGGTCGAGGTCGATGGCGTCCTCCATGGCTGGTTGGGGGGCGGGGGCGCGCGCGGGCGGGAGCGTTTTTGGGGGAAATGGGGGAAATGGTGGTGGCTGCCACCGACAGGCGGGCCCGGGGAGAGGAGTAGGTGCGCGCGCGCATCCGTCTCGTGTCCGTGCCGACGCAAATCCAACTCAAAATTGAACCTGAAATGGGTCGCCCGCGGATGAAAAATGGACGCGCATCCGTTTTAGTCGGCGCGTTGGGCCGTCACTTTTGTCCGCGCCGATCCAAACAGACGTGGGCAGACAAAATGGGTCGCCCCATTGGAGTTGCTCTTACAGACTACCAAACCGATTACAGATAACACTGCGGACGTACACCACATCAGCATATCCCACGATGCGCACTCCTGAAGACGACGCAAGGAACTACTCCCTCTGTTCCGAATTACTTGTCTTAGATTTGTCTAGATACGGAGGTATCTAGACTAGATAGTTCCGTATCTAGACAAATCTAAGACAAGTAATTCGGAACGAAGGGAGTAGCACCCACCCACCCACCCACTTCTCAGGGATGCAACCTCCCAGCCCGCAAAAGGAACTAGGTCTAGAGCACACACACAGACGCAAACCATCCCGAGAAATCCCACAAGCCGGGCTCTCTAGAACAAAGGAACAAACATCACAAAATATCTAACACATAAGTCTAGATCCGAAAGACAAGTTCAACTAAAACACGGACAGAGGCGATAATCGAGCAGGAGCAAGACAGGGAATTGTTCCAGAGCATGAAGCTGCAAGGCAGGACCAGCAAAACAGGTCACGCGGCAGTGATTCTGTCCGTCACCCTCCACCCCAAGGTTGCTCCGAAAATTTCTCCTGAAATCTGCTCAACTCTTCTTACACCCTCCATCATTATTCTTCGTCTTCTTGGGTTTACCTGCAAAATGAGCCAGTCATGCAACATTTTAACCATCAGGTTTGTACAAGGGTCAGAGACCTTGTTTCTATCAAAAACTACACTATTTCTCACTTTCCAAATGGTCCAGAAAACCGCCACAATGCCCACAGTCACCAGAGATTTCTCATTTTTATCAAACTGTTTCAGCCAGACCCCAAACAGGTCTTGTATAGGGCCAGGTACCTGTTTCAAATCAAAAGCGCATTGGATAATATTCCACATCATTTTCGCCATGGAACATTTCAGAAACAAATGAGCTACGCTCTCATTCTGCATTCAGAAGTGGCAAGTCTTATCTCCTGCCCACCCTCTACGAAGCAAATTATCCCTAGTCAAAATGCTATTGCGCAAACCCAACCATAAAAAAACTTTCACCCTGGGTGGCATCTTAGTCTTCCACAGGAATTTATGCGGGTATTTCACCCCATTTTCAATCAGGAACCTGTAGTATGATTTAACAGTGTAAATCCCCTTTTTATCTAGAGTCCAGAAAATTCTATCTCTGTCCCTATTCATAATCACAGTTGACAAAATTTCTTTGATGTGTTCCCACAGTTCCAAAGAATCTCCATAAAGAGTTCTTCGAAAACGCTAGCTAACACGAGGGTTCTCTTGAGAGTACAGAAGAATTTCTCACACTTCCGGATGGACTTTGTTTGGCACATTTCATTTCCATTTACATCTCATTTCCATCATCACAATCTGTACATCGTGGAGAGAAGGGCTCGCCTTCTTTCTTATCTACCTATGGGTACAACAATCGGCACGCGAAAAAGGCTCGCAAATCATGGGAGGCTAATCCTACACTACATAAATACCCGGCAGGAAAAAGAGATCAGCAAAATTTTGCTGGAAGAACATGACTATTCTTCTTATTCCGTTCCATAGCACGCCTTCTACTCGCTCTGCCCCGTGCGGTCATCGCCTCCGACCAGATAGAGCTTCTGGCCATCATGGACCATGTCAACCTCCTGCACCCTCGCGCCGTCCTCGCCGAGCAGGCGCAGGCCTGAGCCGGACAAGCCCAGCTTCTCCTGCGCCGACCTGATGAGCCCGTCGATCGTGTGTGGGATCCACAGCGTCACCCCCTCTCTGCGCCCGGCGCCATCGTCCCACGGATGGTTGGGGAACACGGAGCATCGTCGCGGGTGCATTCTATCTGTGATCAGGAGAAATTTTGCAGAGGTCAGAAATGAACGTTGCGCAAGTGGTGGTTTCACTGACAGAGGCTGTGATGCTTCTGAACTTGCCTCTCACTTCTTCACCGCGGGCGGGGAACTTGGACAGCTCGTCGGCTTTCGCCTGCTCCAGCAGCATCATCAGCGGCTTGCTACCCGACTTTCGCCCTTCGTCCAGTGGCGTAGTGCCCCACCTGCACACATGGCAATGTCAGGCTCTACCATCATGAGCAATGTTGCAGACAGCAGACATGGTGGTTTCAAGCTTGATTGTGGTACTGGTACCTGTCGGTTGCGAACACGCTTGCGCCTGCGTCTACCAGCATCTTGGCCATCATGTACAGGCCATCTGCGGCGGCTATGTGGAGAGGACTGCGGTGGTCGTAGTCCTTCGAGTCTGGGTCAGCGCCGTAGGCTAGAGCCCTCCGAACGAAGTCGGAGTCCCCCTTCGACACCGCCATGCAGAGGTGGCTGCCGGCGTTCTCGAGGTTCAGCTTGGCTCCTCTGCCGAAGAGCAGCGCGGCCACCCGGTCATGCCCCTGCTTCACTGCCTCCAGCAGTGGCGTGTTCCCAAATTTGTCTGGTTTCGAACAAAAACCAAAGCAAGTGCACAAAATGTGTGATCAGTCACTGCATTGTGAAACCTGGAGAAACGGCAGCAGAGATGGCATCAAACTGAGTGGACATACCGGCAAGATCGATATCAGCCCCTTCGTGGATGAGGAACTGCGCAACGTCTTCGTACCCTTTGGAAGCTGCAAGATGCTGTGAAGAAGACGATGGTTACATGAGACATACATTACTGATGATCAATATAAGGTAGTACAACACAACATTCATGTTGATCACATGAAATTCTAAGCTGTCCTTACCAAAGGAGACCGCCCGTCATAATCGGTATTCTTTGGATCGGCTCCTGCCCGGATTAAACCCTTGAGCTGATTAAGGTCACCGTAAAAGGCAGCACTGTTTACTCTCAAGGTCAGCTCTGCCTCTTGCTTCCCTATGTGGAATGTGATATCTGATTCTATTTGTTTGACTCGTCCGCCATATTCATTGTTCTGCAGTCAAAGACAGGCAGGCAGCAAATCAGTAAAAAAAAATCTCCAGTATAGATTGTTATGATGTAACGGCTGTTTTGCTGATTGTTTACGGTTGCGTACATCAGTGAGGTTGCTCAAAATTTTCCTTCCGTCGACAAAGTAGATCTCCAGTATGTTTGTGAATGACTGCTTATCGAGCCGCAAGAGCCTGCAAAGTTCACAAACACGAACACTGTATGGCTGTGGGATGTTGCAAAGGATAGCGATTTCTCCGAAAGAACTCTCAGGCTCCAACATCAAAATAGTCTCCTCTTGACCGTCTTCGCCGATGCCAACACCTTCCTGAATAGCATAGGAATTGTACAGTAAGTGATAGTTTGGTCCAAAAGGAACTCCATAAGCAAACCTGTCTGGTTACTAAAGTATGTATGAAAGAATTGGGCAACTATCACTAGGCCTGAACTCACCAGCGCACCGTGACAGACAAAGTATATCTGATCAACTGCACTGCCTTGCTCCAAAATAACCTCTCCTGGTAGGAAGAACTCTTCTTGGAGTCTGATGACCTGCCAGGAGCAAGAACACGTTAGAGAGATCTTCGGAATATTTTTCAAACTTTATTTTACACAATATATCAGCATACATAATTTTGGCCGAGAAAGAAATACTTACAATCTGTTGAATGAATTCTGCTGAGCAGCCTTTGAACAGTGGAGTGCTTTCAACATATGGCTTATACAGTGTTTGAGAAATCTGCAGACACAATAACATTTACCATCAATCACTACAGAGAACACAGTTGATACTCCATGTAAAGATATAAATACTTGCGAAGCATTAGCATCAGAGCCTCAGAAGTTAGAACAGTATCACAGAAGGATAGGAAGAGATCCAAAATATAACTCGTTACCTTTGCACGAATTGAAATAGGGATATCCTGAAGTACAGAAGCTTCAGTGTAGCTGCTCTCATACTGCAACCTCAGATGCCCCTTGATCTGTTCCCTTATCTCTTTCCCAAGTTTATTCCTGTTCATATACCTGATGACTTCTTTCATTTTGTCCCTGAATCGCTCGGTTCTCGAGCCTTTGACGATAAGCGCAGTCATGTTACCGATGAGGTAAGCGCCAAGAATCATATCAAAGGAGACATAGATCATGACAAATATCATTTCCCTGACATTTACAGCATGAATGTCACCATAACCTGCAGAGGGAAAAGGTCTCAGCATTTCAGGATACGGAACACATTCCAAGTTTCTGAGAAAACTGAGATGGCAAGGCAACATGAGACCAAAACTTACCAACAGTCGCCATTGTGACGATTGCAAAGTACAGTGAGGTGGTATAAAGCTTGATAAGATCAAGCTCCCTGAAATGATCATAGCTGTACTCCCCCAACTTCAAACTCCCTATCCATGTATTTCCTTCCATTGACTCGGGTAGCGTTGTGGCCAGGTAATAGAAGATACAGGCTGCTGTGTGTGTGCAGTAGATCTCCACAACTATGAGTTTCACTATTCTTGTGAACAGATAATTCACGCGGATATCCTTTTCCAGATCCCTGAAGAACTCTGTTACCTTCAGAGCTCGTGTTAAACGGATCCACAATAGGTATCTTACTTCTTCTTTACTGCCGCAAGCCTGTTTTTCAGTTCATGATATAAACCGTGAGCAGAAAATTTCAACATGTCAACTAACTAGAAATGAAAAATATTAGCAAAGGGTAACCTTGTAGATAATATCCCATGGGAAGCAACCAAGGAGATCAAAAATGAAGCTTGATTTGCAGTACCTGGATCAAGTGAGCAAATAAATCAGAGGTTAGAAGTCAGGTTTGAATTATTGCATGACATGTTCCAGAAAGTACACAAAGCAAAAGCCTTAATATGATATTGCAAGAATAAAGTTAAATGTACAACATGCAAATGCCCTACTATAATATTGCAAGAATAAAGTTAAATGTAGAACATGCAAATGCCCTTCTGGAAAAGCATTTTCATTTCGAAAGGCCGTAGCTGACTTTATTAAGAGAGAAGTAAAAGTTAAAGTACAGCAAGGCAACACAGTAAGCACTTCCATTTCAGCAATATAAAAATAATTGAGAGGTCCAGCATATCATTCTTGAGATCCACCATTTTAATGATTCGGATGGTTTATAATAATGCAGGGCATTTTCCGGTTATTGTAGTGCACTTTCAAGCATAAGATGAGGAAATATTTACCGGAGGGCAATAGAGGTCGGATTGCGTACGATGCGGTACGTGTCGGGGTCGCGGTAGGCCACAAAAAACTTGAGAACAATATCAATGAGGAAGGCAATCTGCCCAACTATGTCCAAGACGAACAGTTTGTCGGGGAGGCCCCGGAAGAAGCCGAATTCGAAGGGCGTAAAGAACGAACTGTACACCGCCCAAACCAGTATGAACTTGGTCCATAGCAGATACCACCTGCAGGGAGACATATCAGTAAATTGACACCCTCCTGCTGTTGCCATAGTAAAATGTCCATTTGTGATTTGTTGAAGGGAGCAAAAGATTACATAAAAACCGACTTTAATTTATTTACCACAGTTACTGACTGACAATCATACAATTTGCTCTCTGAAAAATGTCAAGTTGATTGGGAGAGTGGCTACTGTAGAAGCCTAGAACCACACACTACACTGCCTTTGCAAATTAGGTCAAAAGCATTAAAGCATTAATTAGGCCAAACGTGCCCGATGTTTAAGGATTGGTGCACACAGTGTTAGCCAGTTGTCTTCGGTGAGATCACACGCATACTCCATGATGCACATGATCATGTCAGGGGTGGGTGATGTGGCCATGAGTGGGTTCCTCCTGTGCACCGATCCTCCAACGGTACTCATACTAGTGGTAAACTAATTGGGTCGATCGGAACCACTTGGCGCGAAATAAATTTAAATGACGATGCGTCTGTCACGGAGCCACCTCATCTCTAACAAGATCTGTTACAATCACATCCATTTTACTTTATAGTACATCATCAGATTATTATTATTTTGCAATTTTCATGTACTCGTAGTGCCACTTTTACATAATCACAGAGCGTACACGCTCAGCTGTAATAATATATAGCCCTGCTGAACTTAAAATTTTAGTCATGAGCACACAGTTACGACAAGTCGGAGACTTTCTCGAAAAAAAAAGGTCAAGACATCGAGGAGGGAAGACATTGCAAATGTCTTACGGTATATGCGACTCGCTCTGTAAACAAATGTACTAAGACGTTTTATATACGAACTGGATGTCACCAATTCTGTCTGATTATGCTAACACTGTCCACATCATGCCCATGGATTAGCTGTCAAGAGATCCCACACATGGCCGCAGAACTGATTGCTGCTCTAAGCACACCCACTTAAATATTTCCCCCGGGATAACGACTCCAGCTACCTCACCGCCGGATTAGCGGCGCTAAACCAACCCGGTCATCCTGATGAATGCTTTAGGCGGTTCAAACTATGGACCTGGCCAAGTCAGCCAAGAAACGAAATGGGATTTGGGGAGCACGACGTACGTTGGCGAGAACCAGGCGGCCGCACACCTGGTTGGCGCGGAGGAGGAAGCTTGCTCGTGCAAGCCATATATATAGCCTACTTGTCATGTTGTGGTAAGCAGAGACCTCTGTGCTATACTTGGATTGGTATGTATAGCTGGTGATAACAGCTATATGCATATGTGCACGTAGTTGACGCGGCTTAAATCCTCTGCTAATTTACCGAATACTTTTTCTTTTAGGAAAATTTTACTGATGTGTATGCCTGCATATTTTTTTTTTGAAAAGAAGGATGTAACCCCGGCCTCTGCATCTGGACGATGCATAAACCATATATATACCGTACGATTTTCTGCTCTTCTTGCACGCCGTGCTAAACATATCCCAAGTTGAAGGTTTTGAAAAACCAGGAAAGAAAAGGAGAGGTAGTAGAAAGACGAGAGTCACGAAACGATTTTCTGTGGAGTGCTTTGGGTACTCTCTCATATCATCCACGTACGGGGCTAAAAGCGGATAATGAAAGGGCCCGGGTCTTTCATGGGATAATTCATCAGGGTGCCACTAGCTTCCACCCTTCTTTTCAGATTCACGGGACAACATTTCACCCTTGTATATATTCAAACAAACAAAAAAACTGTATCTCACTTTCATTTTCATGGAAGGAGACAATCAATTTTCTCCGACCACAGCATGTCGATCGCATCCCTCCTTTTTATCAGGCCATAGTTTATCAAGCCGTGGAAAAAGAAAAAAAAGGGGAAGTTAAATTGTGCTGTCTATTTCCCGGCGCATTTATCTAGACAAACGATCTCTGCGAGCAGGCATGCTTCTAGCTCAAAAGAACTGAAAAAATTAACCCGACTAGAATCGGGACGCGGAAAAGGGAAGCTAGTAAAGCAAAAGCAATCTGCTATCCCGGTTTCTATGGCCCCCGGACACGATCCCGTGAACGCCGGCGTAGCTGTAGCTACCTACACCTACATGCTATGCTACATGTGGCTGCCTGCCTGCCGACGAAGCAAGCTTGCCTGCTCACGGCGCACCCTGCTGGCGAGCTCATCAACAAACGACTGGATCGCGGTCAGGAACAATGCACACACTGTTGGACGGAACGGGAACGATTGGATGAGGCCAGAGTAAAACCAGAAATTACGAGGGGAAAAATAGGATATTTCTGGTACTTCTGCGGCTTGGGTTTATTTTATTTTATTTTATTTTATTGAGAAACTGCTTGTGTTTGTAATTGTAGCAACAGCAAAACGACCGATCGAGCTTCCAGAACACGCCGGCGCGACGGCCAGCGTGCGCGCGGAAGCATCGAGAAGCCAGGAAGGAAAATGGAGAGAGCCGGGGAGGGAGGTGGGGCGTGTGCTGTTGTTGCTGCTACGTACTTGTTGTCGGGGAGGATGATGTGGTCGTGGAAGAACCCGTCCTCGCCGTCGACGGCGGGGCGGCGAGGGGGGCGCCGGCGGCGCGGGCCGAGCCGGAGGTCGGAGCCGAAGAGCGCCAGCCGGCTGTTCCGCGACGACTGGAGCCGGTCGCGCACCTCCTCCACCTCGTACTCCTTCTCCTCCTCCTCGACCACCTCCATCTCCGTCTCCTCCCCCACCCTCCTCTTCGACCCCAGCCTGCCCATCGCGCCGCACGAGCTAGCTAGCTACCGCGAGCACGCACGAACGCCGCGGCACGAGCACGCCGGGCCAAGGCAGCGCTCCAGTGGAAGCAAGCAAAGGATGGTGGAGCTTCGGTACGTTTCGAAAGCCGAGCTGGGTGAGTGGGGCGCGATGGGAGCTGGACGGGAGGCGGGCTGAGGGAAGGCGGCGATGGACGGGCTTATTTATAGGGTGAACAGTGGCAGCCGGCAGCGGGAGGTGGAGGGGTCGAGTCTTTATGACCACGGTGGCCCGTCTGTGCGTCGGTTACAACGGGCGGCAACCCTTTTCTAAAACCTATTTGAGATTTGGCTCTAGTTTAAAAAAATCAAGATCTGACCTTTTTGCCATCGTTAGGGTTTATGGCGGTAGGAAACATCCCTACCGCCAAACATACTGGTGGTAGCCTGTACAATCCTACCGTCAAGGTGCTTGACGGTAGGTACGAGCACGCACTGTATTCAACATTTAGAAAAATTTTACGGTAGGGCATGCAACCCTTTTTTCAGAGACTTTGACGATGGGCTGTTAGACTCTATCGCCTTAAACCTTGACGGTAACAAAAATGTCAGATCTCAAAATTTTATTAAACTAGATCAGTTTTCAAATAGATATCAGAAAAAAGTCAAAACACGAAATTTAGCCACCACAGGCGGGCGACGGCCGTGGCCGGTGATCTCATTCCCGGACCGACGAGATCTCCATGAAATGGCGAAAAAACAACAACAACAAAAAATCTCTTTTCGGACGTGTAAATTTTGCTACTGCCTGGATGTCGGGAGTGAATACACTGCTCGAAAAGGCAGAGAAATGGATTACTCTGCTGTTCGCTCGTGAAACAATGGCCTTGGGTTATCATCAAAAGAGAAAATGGCCTAGGAAATTGATGGCCGTAGAATATTTTTGTTGCGCTGCCTCGTGACGGCAGCTATAGCTATGTTTCAGAGAGAGTACTATGTGGGCATTTCTTTTTTTTTTCGAGAAATTTTTTCTATCTATTCATCAACTTTGAAGGCAGTAAAAAGAATATCAGAAGTAAAAGCTACATTTATATCCGTAGACCATCTAACGACAAATATAAACATTGTAGCGAGCTGAAGACATGCCATAGTCATCGCCCATCCCTCATTAGAGCAAGGCATTTCATTAATTAAGAACGAAGGGTTTCATAAGATTCAGATATCAGTCACACAGTGGCAAAATAAAACAATTACACGTGAATTAAAATGATATCTAAGGGCATCTACAATGACAACCCACAAAAACCTCCCGCACCCCTCCGTGAATAGGAGGATCAGTTTGCGGACACAGATGCAGGAGGCAGCCATCCAACTGTAGCCGCATTCTGTTCGCTTCAAATTCAAGTCTATGTTGATCCACACAACGCATCGGATCACACTCGCATCGGATCGCGTCCCCGATCACAACCAAAAGGAGGCAAATATGCTTAATTTGTACATGACTGAATCCACAAAAAAAAAACAGTCCGACAATTCGTGCATTTTTGCCCTGCCGGACCAACCATCCCAGCAAGATGCTTCCCGATCAAGAGGTGCCGTCGACGCCGCGTAGGCAGCCTCCGCGTCCACCTCCGCCTCCGCCTCCACCGTGTCTTCATCTTGCGCCGCCGCCAATTGATCTTTCTGCCGCTCCAGCATCTGATAGCGGACGGATTGCATGATAATTCTAGCGTCGGCATCCAAAGAGTCGATATTCAAGGTCAACATCTTGGCATCCTCCGCATTGGCGGCGATCTTCACCCTCTTTTCCTTGAGCGCGGCCTTCTTCTCCTCGAGCGCTGCCTTCCTCTCCTCGATCCTGGTCCTCCTCTCTTTGAGCTTGATCTTCTTCTCCGCCGCATCCATCAACTGATTGAACCTCTCCGCCTTCCCGCTCGTTCTTGATGTCCGAGCGCCTCACACATGCATCTTCCTTCTTTGCCAAGATCTCCTCAAACCTCTCCGTCAGCTTGGCCATTGCACCTTCTCGCTTCGCCCTCTCCTCTCACTTCTTTTCCCGGAGATTTCTTCTAACCTTTTTCGACGGTTCTTGGGCTGGGTTGGTAGGGTCACCGGTTTATTTGTCGTTGGCTTGGGCGGCGGTCATGGCAATGAAAAGGTTCCACTTCGGCTGTGCATTCAACTTCAACCAATAATGCATGACGGTGAAGGACTTCTTCTCCAACTTCTTGTACACCACAGAAGCACGAGTAGGCTACCAAAGAGAAACAATGCATATCCATTTGTGAGCAATAAAACAATACATGTCCAGCTAGTGATCAACAAAACTAAAGCATATCCAACTAGTAATCAACAAAATTAGAGCATATCCGGCTAGTGATCAATAAAACTCACTAATAGAAAAGGGCCTAATGTGAAGCACATTAGTCCCGGTTTGTAGCTGAACCGGCACTAATGTGATCATTAGTGCCGGTTCAAACGACTAGGCGGGCGGCACTCATTAGTACCAGTTCGTGGAGAACCTTTAGTACTGGTTCGTGCCACGAACCGGTACTAAAGAGTTTGTGGCAGGCTGTGGCCCCACCAGCCCCTTCAGTACTGGTTCATGCCACAAACCGGTGCTAAAGTTTCGCCATGCAGCGGTTTTTTAGTCCCGCCTCGCTTCCCTAAGAGGGTTTTTACCACCTTAAATATGTTACTGCTCAAACTATCACAACCACTTGGTCTTCATTGAACTCTATGTGTAGGATCTGTGGCCGCAATAAACCAGCGAAGATTCCTATTAACAATTTAGATTATACACAAAAGATCATTGATGATCAATATATTTTTATGTATATTTTTACATGTTTTAAAACTCCAGACTTTTTTTTGCGTTCAGTATGCATCATTCAAAGCCACGTCATCAACTTTCAACCCTTTCTGCCTTCATTTTCTATTTTTCATGCATTTACTGATTTATTTTGAGCTAAATGACCCTGAAATTGAAAAACACTCCAAATGAACTCTGAAAAGGTTGAAACTTCACATGGTATCATCATTTCACCCACATAACATGTGCAAAAAATTAGAGAGGGTTACGACAAAAACTGGGTGCACTTCGTGTACAAACTGGACACTCTCTTCCGAAGTATCAGGGTTTCAGACGAAAACTCACCTGTTACAAAGGCACTTCATTTTTTTAAACTTATTACAACTCCAGACTTTTTATGCATTCATTATGCATCATTCAAAGCCACGTCGTCAACTTTCAACCCTTTGTGCCTTCATATGCTATTTTCATGCATTTACTGATTTGTTTTGAGCTAAATGACCCTGAAATTGAAAATCACTACAAATGAACTCTGAAAAGGTTGAAATTTGAGATGGTATCATCATTTCATCCAAATAGCATGTGCAAAAAAGTAGAGAGGGTTACGGCAAAAACTGGGTGCACTTCGTGTACAAACTGGACACTCTCTTTTGAAGTATCAGGGTTTCGGAAGAAAACTCATTTGTTACAAAGGCACTTTATTTTTTTCAAACTTACAACTTTAGACTTTTTAAACTCATATGTTAAAAAAGTAGAGAGAGTTACAGAAATTTAACATGAGAAAAAAGAATCACTAAAAAATCTATTTTTAAAGTTAAGTTATTCACAAACTAGTGATTCACACAAATTTCAAATAATTCAAATTTAAACTATTCAAATTTGAAAACTACTGGCACTAACAGAAAGTTTGTAATTTTTGTACCTAAAGCAAAAATATTCACAAAGAAACTCTAAATACAACAAAAAACTACTCAGAAATAAATAGAAGAAAATAAATAAAGAAGAAAAGAAAAAACTATATAAAAAATATTTGCGCGCTGCCCAGTGGGCCTGCTCGGCCTTGGGCGTGGATATGCGGGCCCATAAGGCCCAGCAGGCTCACAGGGCATCACGCCAAAGTTAGGCCTAGAAGCATGCTTTAGAGAGGAGCTCGAAGGAGCAGCCGCGGCTGGGTTTATAAACCAGTGCGGCTGCCCTTCGCCCAGCGAGGTGAAACTAAACTTTGTGCACCGCGGGTGAAAGTGCACCCCCTTTAGTACCGGTTCTTGGCTCCAACCGGTACTAGAGGGGGGGTCTTTAGTACCAGTTGCAGCCACGACCCGGTACTAAAGGGGGTCGCTTCCCGCCGCTTGGCCTGGCCAAATTTGACCTTTAGTACCGGTTGGTGGCTCCAACCGATACTAAAGGACCCTCCTGTATATACAACACTTACGAAAACTACAGTTAGTTTCTGTTCATTTACTTCGTCGCGCCCATCCCCGTCGCCGCCGCACCCGTCGCGCGCTCCTCGTTGCCGCCCCCGTCGTCGCCGTCCTAGCCCATCCGGCCCCGTCGTCGCCCCGGCCCGCCCCGGCCGCCCCAGCCTGCCCCCGTCGCGCGTGCCCCGTCGTCGCCCGGCCCGTCCCCGTCGCCTTGCATCGCCGATCGTCGCCTCGCTGTAAGATCGACCGCCTGACCCCCTGCCGCGCGCCGCCGGCCTCTCTCTCACACACACAGTACACATACACACACACAAACAAAGACAATTTTTTACACTTTTAATTTATATAAATGTTAGATTAATGTCAAATGTCAAATGTTAGATGATTAATGTCAAATGTTAGATGAATTAGATAGAAATATATGTTAGATATTAATGTCAAATGTCAGATGAATTAGATGGAAATATCTAGATATTAATGTTAGATGATGAGTTAGTTTTTTATACTTTTAGTTATAGATGAATTAGATATATTAATGTCAAATGTTAGATGAATTAGATATATTAAATTTAGGTATATGAGATTTGATCATCTAATTAAAATTTTACTATATATAGAACTAGCTACTTTATTTTTAATAAGAAAATTAATAGAACTAGTTTATTTTTAGTAAGTGCTTAGTTGAATTAGTTGAATTAATGAACTAGTTGAATTAATAGAACTAGCTTGTTGAATTAGTTGAATTAATAGAACAAGTAAGTGTTTATTAATTAATGTTTCAACTATGAACATAGGAAATGTCGTCTGACGATGAAAACGATTCCGTTATGTGCGAATACTGCGAAGACAAGCACGACATGTGCGACAGAAATTTCCTAGTTGATGATAGGCGCTTCAGCATCAAGCTGAATGAGACCATCGAAGTGGATATAGTAAGTCACAAACGACAAGTCTTTTTTCGTAATTAAGCATGACTGATGGTTCATTTGCTTCAACTTATAATTTTAAATTTTCACTATTCTACTAGCTTATCCCCTGCCATGCAAGAACTTTTGTCTTGGATAACATAGGTTTCAGTCCTAACAAAACTATGGAGATAAAGAGAGTTTACTTGAGGACCAAGCATGGTTATACCTTTGACGTCAAATTATACAATGCAGCCAGCTACACCCATTTTGGATGCAAAACTTGGCAAGCACTATGCAAGACTTATGCATTTGAGCCTGATATGGTTATCACTTTTGATATTCGTCCGAAAGATGATATTGAAGGTAATAGAGACATTTGGGTCGAGGTGCAGACGCCTCCAGTTCTACCATTATGTGAGTTTCTCAAGCATATTTATGTCTTCGATATTGTTTATTCAAAAATAGTTGACAACTAATTTTTATTGACAGCTTATTTCCATTCAAGAAAACATGTCTGACGCTTGGTAGACAGGACCGTCCATTGTCCCGGGGCTGAACTAAACTGCGAGGAGATAGGTCATTATGTTTCATGGCTTGAGGATCTTGATGCTGTCAAGAGAAATTATTTTCTTGAATTTGAAAATCTTAGTACTCAAAACATGCGACCAATAGTGTTCATATTGAACTACGGTCACATCTATTTAAGCAAGATGGTGAGATTTTTACTATTTGTCCTCAGTGCATCTTTTGCATACATTATTTTTAAGCTAAACTTCATTGCTAAGTATGTTACTATATGATGTTCTTCCATAGGGGCTCTCGATGATAGTTGTGCCTCAGTGGATCGAGACTAAAGGTCGCATGTCAATGGTTAGCTTACGGCCAAGACATCCTACAACGCACACGAGTGCATTCGGGATTTCTAAAACCGAGGAATGCTTAATAGTGAAAGACTGGAGCAAAATTGTGAAGGATCGCAGAGAAGTACTAGGGGGCAGCAAGAATCAGACGAAGCGCAACCCATGATTAGGAGACAGGTTTATCTGCATGCTCCAATATGATGAATCAGGATTTGTACACATGTTCTATGCTATTTTACCTGAGAGAGAGCAGCAGGAGTGATTAGCTAGTTCATGCTATTAGTACTTGTCCTCTCATGTCCGTGTTCTTTGTCCTGAACTTAATCTCAAAGTGATTTGCTTTTGTGGCCGGTCTTATGAACGCTTATAATCTCATGACCATGTTGAACTCGATGATATCTTTGCTTCTGGTACAAGTGAATGTTTCTTCTTTAAGCTGGTATTGGTGGTGATTAGATAGCGGTAATGACTATGATGATTAAATAGTGGTAATGACGACTATGATGATTATTAGCTAGCTAATATTGTTGGTGATGATATGATGCAAGAGTTTTTATATTAATATGATGATGATGATGAGTTACTATATCATTTATGAAAGAAACTGCGAATTAGTCTGAAGTGGATATGGATCGTCCTAAGTGATAAAGTAATATACATGGATATGGCATATTACTCTGAGTGATCAAGTAATATGCCATATCCGTATGTATTACTTGATCACTTAGAACGATCCATATCCACTTCAAACTAATCCGCGGTACTTTCACCTAGTGATTTAACAACTCATTATAATGTAAAAACAATCTCTAAATTAAATGGAAAACACAAAATTAAAGAAAAAATAAAAAATAAAACCAAGCCCCCCAACCTTTAGTACCGGGTACTAAAGGTCTCCATGCCCCCGGCCCTGGCTCCTGCCATGTGGTGGCCCTTTAGTGGAGGTTCGTGCTGAAAGTGCCGGTTACAGAACCTGCACTAAAGTCCCTTACGAACCGGTGCTAAAGCCCGGTTCTGCACTAGTGACTAGAGCATATCTGGCTAGTGATCAACAAAACTAGAGCATATCCGTCTAGGATAAACAAAACTAAAGCATATCCGTCTAGTGATCAACTTACTTGCTCGCTTATTTGTGCACCGCTAGGCCACCGTGCGATGAGATGCTTCAAGTACCCGCAATACTTGGAGACAGACTCTTGGATGGTGTACCATTGATGGCGAATGGACTTCCACTCACGGTTGCATATCAACGCATCAGAGTAGGGCGCGAAATGCTTGTGCTCATGGAACCATCGGTGAATGTTCCTCCAAAAGGTTGTGTCGTTTTTCTCCGTGCCATGGACAAGACCGAGGCCGCACAGCAGCTCGTCCTCCCGCATGTTGATGCTTTCTCCTCTACGCTTCTTCTTCGGATCGCTGACTATATCATCCAGATCATCGTCATCGCCGCCCTCCTCCTCCTCCCCCTCCTCCTCCCTCCAGGTGCTGCTCTCCGGCGGCCCAATGTTGTTGTTGTGTGCCATCACCAGTCTAGGTGTAGGACTGCTGCATGGCCGTCTGGGTGTAGGACTGCCGCTGCTGGTTGTTGTTGGACTAGGTGGGATCTGAGTCATCCACCTGCCCGTCCTTGTAGCCCCTCCTCCTCCCTCGCCTCTGTCGTGGATGACATCAAGCATCTCCCTGTCTACGTCGTACGCCGGCTCCCCCGCGCTCGGCATTGCAGCAAACAGCACGCGGCCACCTATCTACTCTCCGCCCGCCGTCCTTGCCCGGACGAGCGATGGCGATGGCGAACAATACTCGGAGAAGAGCGGCGTCGCGTGAACATCAACGGTGTAAGGAACTGTACCGGCGGGGTTTGCGAGTTGCTTGGCAGCGTAGTAGTATGGAGGCTTGTAAGGCTCCGGCCACGGCACTGTCAGTACTGTGGGTGAAAGAAATATGCCCTAGAGGCAATAATAAAGTTATTATTTATTTCCTTATATCATGATAAATGTTTATTATTCATGCTAGAGTTGTATTAACCGGAAACATAATACATGTGTGAATACATAGACAAACAGAGTGTCACTAGTATGCCTCTACTTGACTAGCTCGTTGATCAAAGATGGTTATGTTTCCTAACCATAGACATGAGTTGTCATTTGATTAACGGGATCACATCATTAGGAGAATGATGTGATTGACTTGACCCATTCCGTTAGCTTAGCACTTGATCATTTAGTTTGTTGCTATTGCTTTCTTCATGACTTATACATGTTCCTATGACTATGAGATTATGCAACTCCCGTTTACTAGAGGAACACTTTGTGTGCTACCAAACGTCACAACGTAACTGGGTGATTATAAAGGTGCTCTACAGGTGTCTCCGAAGGTACTTGTTGGGTTGGCGTATTTGGAAATTAGGATTTGTCACTCCGATTGTCGGAGAGGTATCTCTGGGCCCACTCGGTAATGCACATCACTATAAGCCTTGCAAGCATTGCAACTAATGAGTAGTTACGGGATGATGTGTTACGGAACGAGTAAAGAGACTTGCCGGTAACGAGATTGAACTAGGTATTGAGCTACCAACGATCGAATCTCGGGCAAGTAACATACCGATGACAAAGGGAACAATGTATGTAGTTATGCGGTCTGACCGATAAAGATCTTCGTAGAATATGTGGGAGCCAATATGAGCATCCAGGTTCCACTATTGGTTATTGACCGAAGACGTGTCTCGGTCATGTCTACATAGTTCTCGAACCCGTAGGGTCCGCACGCTTAAAGTTCGATGATGGTTATATTATGAGTTTATGTGTTTTGATGTACCGAAGGAGTTCGGAGTCCCGGATGAGATCGGGGACATGACGAGGAGTCTCAAAATGGTCGAGACGTAAAGATCGATATATTGAACGACTATATTCGGACATCAGAAAGGTTCCGAGTGATTCGGGTATTTTCAGGAGTACCGGGGAGTTACGGGAATTTGTATTGAGCCTTAATGGGCCATATGGGAAAGGAGAGAAAGGCCTCAAAGGGTGGCTGCACCGCTCGCCATGGGCTGGTCCGAATTGGACTAGGCAGGGGAGCGCCCCCTTCCTTCCTTCTCATTTTCCCTTCCCGTTCCGTCCCTCCTACTCCTACTACTTGGAAGGGCTCCTAGTTCTACTAGGAAAGGGGGAATCCTACTCCCGGTGGGAGTAGGACTCCCCTAGGGCGCGCCATAGAGAGGGCCGGCCCTCCCCCTCCTCCACTCCTTTATATACGGGGGCAGGGGGCACCCCAAAGACACAACAATTGATCTCTTGATCTCTTAGCCGTGTGCGGTGCCCCCTCCACCATAATCCACCTCGATCATACGTAGCGGTGCTTATGCGAAGCCCTGCATTGGTAGAACATCATCATCGTCACCATGCCGTCATGCTGACGAAACTCTACCTCAACACTCGGCTGGATCGGAGTTCGAGGGACGTCATCGAGTTGAACGTGTGTAGAACTCGGAGGTGCCGTGCGTTCGGTACTTGATCGGTCGGATCGTGAAGACGTACGACTACATCAACCGTGTTGTGCTAACGCTTACGCTTTCGGTCTACGAGGGTACGTGGACAACACTCTCCCCTCTCATTGCTACGCATCACCATGATCTTGCGTGTGCGTAGGAATTTTTTTTGAAATTACTACGTTCCCCAACAGTGGCATCCGAGCCAGGTTTTATGCGTAGATGTCATATGCACGAGTAGAACACAAGTGAGTTGTGGGCGATATAAGTCATACTGCTTACCAGCATGTCATACTTTGGTTCGGCGGTATTGTTGGATGAAGCGGCCTAGACCGACATTATGCGTACGCTTACGCGAGACTGGTTTTACCGTCGTGCTATGCATACAGGTGACTAGCGGGTGTCAGTTTCTCCAACTTTAGTTGAACCGAGTGTGGCTACGCCCGGTCCTTGCGAAGGTTAAAACAACACCAACTTGACAAACTATCATTGTGGTTTTGATGCGTAGGTAAGAACGGTTCTTGCTAAGCCCGTAGCAGCCACGTAAAACTTGCAACAACAAAGTAGAGGACGTCTAACTTGTTTTTGCAGGGCATGTTGTGATGTGATATGGTCAAGACGTGATGAGATATAAGTTGTTGTATAACATGATCATGTTTTGTTGAAGTTATCGGCAACTGACAGAAGCCTTATGGTTGTCTCTTTATTGCATAAGATGCAAGAGCCAAATAATTGCTTTACTTTATTGCTATGCGATAGCAATAGTTGCAAGAGCAAGAGTTGGCGAGACGACCATGTGACGACACATTGATATAGATCAAGATGATGGAGATCATGGTGTCATGTCGGTGATGATGGAAATTATGACGATGCTTTGGAGATGGAGATCAAAGGCACAAGATGATGATGGCCATATCATGTCACATATTTTGATTGCATGTGATGTTTATCTTTTATGCATCTTATCTTGCTTTAATTGACGGTAGCATTATAAGATGATCTCTCACTAAATTTCAAGATAAAAGTGTTCTCCCTGAGTATGCACCGTTGCCAAAGTTCGTCGTGCCCAGACACCACGTGATGATCGGGTGTGATAAGCTCCACGTCCATCTACAATGGGTGCAAGCCAGTTTTGCACACGCAGAATACTCAGGTTAAACTTGACGAGCCTAGCATATGCAGATATGGCCTCGGAACACCGAGACCGAAAGGTCGAGCGTGAATCATATAGTAGATATGATCAACATAATGATGTTCACCATTGAAAGCTACTCCATTTCACGTGATGATCAGTTATGGTTTAGTTGATTTGGATCACGTGATCACTTAGATGATTAGAGGGATGTCTATCTAAGTGGGAGTTCTTAAGTAATATGATTAATTGAACTTTAATTTATCATGAACTTAGTCCTGGTAGTATTAGCATATCTATGTTGTAGATCAATAGCTCGCGATGTTGCTCCCCGTTTAATTTTTTATATGTTCCTAGAGAAAACTAAGTTGAAAGATGTTAGTAGCAATGATGCGGATTGGATCCATGATCTGAGGTTTATCCTCATTGCTACACAGAAGGATTATGTCCTTGATGCACCGCTAGGTGACAAACCTATTGCAGGAGCAGATGCAGATGTTATGAACGTTTGGCTAGCTCAATATGATGACTACTTGATAGTTTACTGCACCATGCTTAAACGGCTTAGAATCGGGACTTCAAAGACGTTTTGAACGTCATGGACCATATGAGATGTTCCAGGAGTTGAAGTTAATATTTCAAGTAAATATCCGAGTTGAGAGATATGAAGTCTCCAACAAGTTCTATAGCTAAAAGATGGAGGAGAATAGCTCAAGCAGTGAGCATGTGCTCAGGTTGTCTGGGTACTACAATCGCTTTAATCAAGTGGGAGTTAATCTTCCACATAAAATAGTGATTGACAGAATTCTCTAGTCACCATCACCAAGTTAGTAGAACTTCGTGATGAACTATAATATGCAAGGGATAACGGAAACGATTCCCAAGCTCTTCGTGATGCTGAAATCGACGAAGGTAGAAATCAAGAAAAGCATCAAGTGTTGATGGTAAACAAAACCAATAGTTTCAAGTAAAGGGACAAAGGGAAGAAAGGGGAACTTCAAGAAGAACGGCAAGCAAGTTGCTGCTCAAGTGAAAACCCAAGCCTGGACCTAAGCCTGAAACTGAGTGCTTCTACTGCAAAGGGACTGGTCACTGGAAGTGGAACTACCCCAAGAAATTGGCGAATAAGAAGGATGGCAAAGTGAACATAGGTATATTTGATATACATGTTATTGATGTGTACTTTACTAATGTTTATAGAAACCCCTTAGTATTTGATACTAGTTCAGTTGCTAAGAATAGTAACTCGAAACGGGAGTTGCAGAATGAACAGATACTAGTTAATGGTGAAGTGATGATGTGTATTGGAAATGGTTCCAAGATTGATATGATCATCATCGCACACTCCCTATACTTTCAGGATTAGTGTTAAACCTAAAATAAATGTTATTTAGTGTTTGCGTTGAGCATGAATATGATTGGATCATGTTTATTGCAATACGGTTATTCATGTAAGTTAGAGAATAATTGTTGTTCTATTTATATGAATAAAACCTTCTATGGTCATACACCCAATGAAAATGGTTTGTTGGATCTCGATCGTGGTGATACACATTTTTATAATATTGAAGCCAAAAGATGCAAAGTTAATAATGATAGTGCAACTTATTTGTGGCACTGCCGTTTAGGTCATATTGGTGTAAAGCGCATGAAGAAAATCCATGCTGATGGGCTTTTGGAATCACTTGATTATGAATCAGTTGATGCTTGCGAACCATGCCTCATGGGGAAGATGACTAAGACTCCGTTCTCCGGAACAATGGAGCGAGCAACCGATTTGATGGAAATCATACATACTGATGTATGTGGTCCGATGAATATTGAGGCTCGCGGCAGGTATCATTATTTTCTGATCTTCACAGATGATTTGAGCAGATATGAGTATATCTACTTGATGAAACACAAGTCTGAAACATTTGAAAAGTTCAAAGAATTTCAGAGTGAAGTGGAGAATCATCGTAACAAAAATAAAAGTTTCTACGATATGATCGCAAAAGTAAAATATTTGAGTTACGAGTTTGGGCTTCAGTTAAAACAATGAGAAATAGTTTCACTACTCACGCCACCTGGAACACCACAGTGTAATGGTGTGTCCGAACATCGTAACGT
This sequence comes from Triticum dicoccoides, assembly GCF_002162155.2. NCBI lineage: Eukaryota > Viridiplantae > Streptophyta > Magnoliopsida > Poales > Poaceae > Triticum > Triticum dicoccoides. The sequence continues at coordinate 171,399,175 of NC_041392.1, forward strand.
ACTTTATTAGATATGGTGCGATCTATGATGTCTCTTACCGATTTACCACTATCTTTTTGGGGTTATGCATTAAAGATAGCTACATTCACATTAAATAGGGCACCATCAAAATCCGTTGAGACGACACCGTATGAACTATGGTTTGGCAAGAAACCTAAGCTGCCGTTTCTTAAAGTTTGAGGTTCCAATGCTTATGTGAAAAAGTTTCAACCTGATAAGCTCAATCCCAAATCGGAGAAGTGCATCTCCATAGGATACCCAAAAGAAAATGTTGGGTACACCTTCTATCACAGATCCGAAGGCAAGATATTCATTGCTGAGAATGGATCCTTTTCAGAGAAGGAGTTTCTCTCAAAAGAAGTGAGTGGGAGGAAAGTAGAACTTGATGAGGTAACTGTACCTACTCCCTTATTGGAAAGTAGTTCATCATAGAAATCTGATCCTGTGACTACTACACCAATTAGTGAGGAAGCTAATGATGATGATCATGTAACTTCAAATCAAGTTACTACCGAACCTCGTAGGTAAACCAGAGTGAGATCCGCACCAGAGTGGTATGGTAATCCTGTTCTGGAGATCATGTTACTTGACCATGACGAGCCTATGAACTATGAGGAAGCGATGATGAGCCCAGATTCTGTGAAATGGATTGAGGCCATGAAATCTGAGATGAGATCCATGTATGAGAACAAAGTATGTACTTTGATTGACTTGCCCATTGATCGGTGAGCCATTAAGATTAAATGGATCTTCAAGAGGAAGACGAACGCTGATAGTAGTGTTACTATCTACAAAGCTAGAATTGTCGCAAAAAGGTTTTCGACAAGTTCAAGGTGTTGACTACAATGAGAGTTTCTCACTCGTATCTATGCTTAAGTCTGTCTGAATCATGTTAGCAATTGCCGCATTTTATGAAATCTGGCAAATGGATAAACAAAATTGCATTCCTTAATGGATTTATTAAAGAAGAGTTGTATATGATGCAACCAGAAGGTTTTGTCAATCCTATAGGTACTAACAAAATATGCAAGCTCCAGCGATCCATCTATAGACTTGTGCAAGCATCTCGGAATTGGAATATACGCTTTGATAAGTTGATAAAAGCATATAGTTTTATACAGACTTGCGGTGAAGCCTGTATTTACAAGAAAGTGAGTGGGAGCACTACAACATTTCTGATAAGTATATGTGAATGACATATTGTTGATCGGAGATAATGTAGAATTATTCGGCAAAGCATAAAGGAATGTTTGAAAGGAGTTTTTCAAAGAAAGACCTCGGTGAAGCTGCTTACATATTGAGCATCAAGATCTATAGAGATAGATCAAGAGCTTGATAAGTTTTTCAATGAGTACATACCCTGACAAGATTTTGAAGTAGTTCAGAATGGAACAGTCAAAGAAGGAGTTCTTGCCTGTGTTACAAGGTGTGAAGTTGAGTAAGACTCAAAACCCGACCATGGCAGAAGAAAGAGAGAGAATGAAAGTCATTCCCTATGCCTCAGCCATAGGTTCTATAAAGTATGCCATGTTGTGTACCAGACCTATTGTATACCCTGCCCAAAGTTTGGCAAGGGAGTACAATAGTGATCTAGGAGTAGATCACTGGACATTGGTCAAAATTATCCTTAGTGGAATAAGGATATGTTTCTCGATTATGCAGGTGACAAAAGGTTCGTCGTAAAGGGTTACGTCGATGCAAATTTTGACACTAATCCAGATGACTCTAAGTCTCAATCTGGATACATTTTGAAAGTGGGAGCAATTAGCTAGAGTAGCTCCATGCAGAGCATTGTTTACATAGAAATTTGCAAAATACATACGGATCTGAATGTGGCAGACCCGTAGACTAAACTTCTCTCACAAGCAAAACATGATCACACCTTAGTACTCTTTAGGTGTTAATCACATAGCGATGTGAACTAGATTGTTGACTAGTAAACCCTTTGGGTGTTGGTCACATGACGATGTGAACTATGGGTGTTAATCACCTGGTGATGTGAACTATTGGTGTTAAATCACATGGCGATGTGAACTAGATTATTGACTCTAGTGCAAGTGGGAGACTGAAGGAAATATGCCCTAGAGGCAATAGTAAAGTTATTATTTATTTCCTTATATCATGATAAATGTTTATTATTCATGCTAGAATTGTATTAACTGGAAACATAATACATGTGTAAATACATAGGCAAACAGAGTGTCACTACTATGCCTCTACTTGACTAGCTCGTTGATCAAAGATGGTTATGTTTCCTAACCATAGACATGAGTTGTCATTTGATTAACGGGATCACATCATTAGGAGAATGATGTGATTGACTTGACCCATTCCGTTAGCTTAGCACTTGATCGTTTAGTTTGTTGCTATTGCTTTCTTCATGAGTTATACATGTTCCTATGACTATGAGATTATGCAACTCCCGTTTACCAGAGAAACACTTTGTGTGCTACCAAACATCACAACATATCTGGGTGATTATAAAGGTGCTCTACAGGTGTCTCCGAAGGTACTTGTTGGGTTGGCGTATTTCGAGATTAGGATTTGTAACTCCGATTGTCGGAGAGGTATCTCTGGGCCCACTTGGTAATGCACATCACTATAAGCCTTGCAAGCATTGCAACTAATGAGTAGTTACGGGATGATGTGTTACAGAACGAGTAAAGAGACTTGCCGGTAACGAGATTGAACTAGGTATCGAGATACCGACGATAGAATCTCGGGTAAGTAATATACCGATGACAAAGGGAACAACATATGTAGTTATGCGGTCTGACCGATAAAGATCTTCGTAGAATATGTGGGAGCCAATATGAGCATCCAGGCTCCGCTATTGGTTATGGACCGGAGACGTGTCTCGGTCATGTCTACATAGTTCTCGAACCCGTAGGGTCCGCATGCTTAAAGTTCGATGACAGTTATATTATGAGTTTATGTGTTTTGATGTACCGAAGGAGTTCGGAGTCCCGAATGAGATCGGGGACATGACGAGGAGTCTCGAAATGGTCGAGACGTAAAGATCGATATATTGGACAACTATATTCGGACATCGAAAGGTTCCGAGTGATTCGGGTATTTTCGGGAGTACCGGGGAGTTACGGGAATTCGTATTGGGCCTTAATGGGCCATACGGGAAAGGAGAGAAAGGCCTCAAAGGGTGCCGCACCCCTCCCCATGGTCTGGTCCGAATTGGACTAGGGAGGGGGGCGCCCCCTTCCTTCCTTCTCCTTTTCCCTTCCCTTTCCTTCCCTCCTACTCCTACTACTTGGAAGAGCTCCTAGTTCTACTAGGAAAGGGGGAATCCTACTCCCGGTGGGAGTAGGACTCCCCTAGGGCGCGCCATAGAGAGGGCCAGCCCTCCCCCTCCTCTACTCCTTTATATACGAGGGCAGGGGGCACCCCAAAGACACAACAATTGATCTCTTGATCTCTTAGCCGTGTGCGGTGCCCCCCTCCACCATAATCCACCTCGATCATATCGTAGCGGTGCTTATGCGAAGCCCTGCATCGGTAGAACATCATCATCGTCACCATGCCGTCATGCTGACGAAACTCTACCTCAACACTCGGCTGGATCGGAGTTCGAGGGACGTCATCGAGTTGAACGTGTGCAGAACTCAGAGGTGCCGTGCGTTCGGTACTTGATCGGTCGGATCGTGAAGACGTACGACTACATCAACTGCGTTGTGCTAACGCTTCCGCTTTCGGTCTACGAGGGTACGTGGACAACACTCTCCCCTCTTGTTGCTATGCATCACCATGATCTTGCGTGTGCGTAGGAATTTTTTTGAAATTACTACGTTCCCCAACAGTGGCATCCGAGCCAGGTTTTATGCGTAGATGTCATATGCACAAGTAGAACACAAGTGAGTTGTGGGCGATATAAGTCATACTGCTTACCAGCACGTCATACTTTGGTTTGACGGTATTGTTGGATGAAGCGGCCTAGACCGACATTACATGTACGCTTATGCGAGACTGGTTTTACCGCCGTGCTATGCACACAGGTAACTAGCGGGTGTCAGTTTCTCCAACTTTAGTTGAACCGAGTGTGGCTACGCCCGGTCGTTGCGAAGATTAAAACAACACCAACTTGACAAACTATCGTTGTGGTTTTGATGCGTAGGTAAGAACGGTTCTTGCTAAGCCCATAGCAGCCACGTAAAACTTGCAACAACAAAGTAGAGGACGTCTAACTTGTTTTTGCAGGGCATGTTGTGATGTGATATGGTCAAGACGTGATGAGATATAAGTTGTTGTATAAGATGCTCATGTTTTGTTGAAGTTATCGGCAACTGGCAGAAGCCTTATGGTTGTCTCTTTATTGCATAAGATGCAAGCGCCAAATAATTGCTTTACTTTATCGCTATGCGATAGCAATAGTTGCAATAGCAATAGTTGGCGAGACGACCATGTGACGACACATTGATATAGATCAAGATGATGGAGATCATGGTGTCATGTCGGTGATGATGGAAATTATGACGATGCTTTGGAGATGGAGATCAAAGGCACAAGATGATGATGGCCATATCATGTCACATATTTTGATTGCATGTGATGTTTATCTTTTATGCACCTTATCTTGCTTTAATTAACGATAGCATTATAAGATGATCTCTCACTAAATTTCAAGATAAAAGTGTTCTCCCTGAGTATGCACCGTTGCCAAAGTTCGTCGTGCCCAGACACCACGTGATGATCGGGTGTGATAAGCTCTACGTCCAGCTACAACGGGTGCAAGCCAGTTTTGCACACGCAGAATACTCAGGTTAAACTTGACGAGCCTACCATATGCAGATATGGCCTCGGAACACCGAGACCGAAAGGTCGAGCGTGAATCATATAGTAGATATGATCAACATAATGATGTTCACCATTGAAAGCTACTCCATTTCACGTGATGATCGGTTATGGTTTAGTTGATTTGGATCACGTGATCACTTAGATGATTAGTGGGATGTCTATCTAACTGGGAGTTCTTAAGTAATATGATTAATTGAACTTTAATTTATCATGAACTTAGTCCTGGTAGTATTAGCATATCTATGTTGTAGATCAATAGCTCGCGATGTTGCTCCCCGTTTAATTTTTTATATGTTCCTAGAGAAAACTAAGTTGAAAGATGTTAGTAGCAATGATGCGGATTGGATCCATGATCTGAGGTTTATCCTCATTGCTACACAGAAGGATTATGTCCTTGATGCACCGCTAGGTGACAAACCTATTGCAGGACCAGATGAAGATGTTATGAACGTTTGGCTAGCTCAATATGATGACTACTTGATAGTTTAGTGCACCATGCTTAAATGGCTTAGAATCGGGACTTCAAAGATGTTTTGAACATCATGGACCATATGAGATGTTCAGGGGTTGAAGTTAATATTTCAAGTAAATATCCGAGTTGAGAGATATGAAGTCTCCAACAAGTTCTATAGCTAAAAAATGGAGGAGAATAGCTCAAGCAGTGAGCATGTGCTCAGATTGTCTGGGTACTACAATCGCTTTAATCAAGTGGGAGTTAATCTTCCACATAAAATAGTGATTGACAGAATTCTCTAGTCACCATCACCAAGTTAGTAGAACTTCGTGATGAACTATAATATGCAAGGGATAACGGAAACGATTCCCAAGCTCTTCGTGATGCTAAAATCGACGAAGGTAGAAATCAAGAAAAGCATCAAGTGTTGATGGTAAACAAAACCAATAGTTTCAAGTAAAGGGACAAAGGGAAGAAAGGGGAACTTCAACAAGAACGGCAAGCAAGTTGCTGCTCAAGTGAAAAACCCAAGCCTGGACCTAAGCCTGAAACTGGGTGCTTCTACTGCAAAGGGACTGGTCACTGGAAGTGGAACTACCCCAAGAAATTGGCGGATAAGAAGGATGGCAAAGTGAACATAGGTATATTTGATATACATGTTATTGATGTGTACTTTACTAATGTTTATAGAAACCCCTTAGTATTTGATACTAGTTCAGTTGCTAAGAATAGTAACTCGAAACGGGAGTTGCAGAATGAACAGAGACTAGTTAATGGTGAAGTGATGATGTGTATTGGAAATGGTTCCAAGATTGATATGATCATCATCGCACACTCCCTATACTTTTAGGATTAGTGTTAAACCTAAAATAAATGTTATTTAGTGTTTGCGTTGAGCATGAATATGATTGGATCATGTTTATTGCAATACGGTTATTCATGTAAGTTAGAGAATAATTGTTGTTCTATTTATATGAATAAAACCTTCTATGGTCATACACCCAATGAAAATGGTTTGTTGGATCTCGATCGTGGTGATACACATTTTTATAATGTTGAAGCCAAAAGATGCAAAGTTAATAATGATAGTGCAACTTATTTGTGGCACTGCCGTTTAGGTCATATTGGTGTAAAGCGCATGAAGAAAATCCATGCTGATGGGCTTTTGGAATCACTTGATTATGAATCAGTTGATGCTTGCGAACCATGCCTCATGGGGAAGATGACTAAGACTCCGTTCTCCGGAACAATGGAGCGAGCAACCGATTTGTTGGAAATCATACATACTGATGTATGTGGTCCGATGAATATTGAGGCTCGCGGCAGGTATCATTATTTTCTGATCTTCACAGATGATTTGAGCAGATATGAGTATATCTACTTGATGAAACAGAAGTCTGAAACATTTGAAAAGTTCAAAGAATTTCAGAGTGAAGTGGAGAATCATCGTAACAAAAATAAAAGTTTCTACGATATGATCGCAAAAGTAAAATATTTGAGTTACGAGTTTGGGATTCAGTTAAAACAATGAGAAATAGTTTCACTACTCACGCCACCCGGAACACCACAGTGTAATGGTGTGTCCGAACATCGTAACCGTACTTTATTAGATATGGTGCGATCTATGATGTCTCTTACCGATATACCACTATTGTTTTGGGGTTATGCATTAGAGACAACTACATTCACATTAAATAGGGCACCATCAAAATCCGTTGAGACGACACCGTATGAACTATGGTTTGGCAAGAAACCTAAGCTGCCATTTCTTAAAGTTTGAGGTTGCAATGCTCATGTGAAAAAGTTTCAACCTGATAAGCTCAAACCCAAATCGGAGAAGTGTATCTTCATAGGATACCCAAAAGAAAATGTTGGATACACCTTCTATGACAGATCCGAAGGCAAGATATTCATTGCTGAGAATGGATCCTTTCTAGAGAAGGAGTTTCTCTCAAAAGAAGTGAGTAGGAGGAAAGTAGAACTTGATGAGGTAACTGTACCTACTCCCTTATTGGAAAGTAGTTCATCACAGAAATCTGATCGTGTGACTACTACACCAATTAGTGAGGAAGCTAATGATGATGATCATGTAACTTCAGATCAAGTTACTACCAAACCTCGTAGGTAAACCAGAGTGAGATCCGCACCAGAGTGGTATGCTAATCCTGTTCTGGAGGTCATGTTACTTGACCATGACGAGCCTACGAACTATGATGAAGCGATGATGAGCCTAGATTCTGCGAAATGGCTTGAGGCCATGAAATCTGAGATGAGATCCATGTATGAGAACAAAGTATGGACTTTGATTGACTTGCCCATTGATCGGCGAGCCATTAAGATTAAATGGATCTTCAAGAGGAAGACGGACGCTGATAGTAGTGTTACTATCTACAAAGCTAGAATTGTCGTAAAAAGGTTTTTGACAAGTTCAAGGTGTTGACTACAATGAGAGTTTCTCACTCGTATCTATGCCTAAGTCTGTCCGAATCATGTTAGCAATTGCCGCATTTTATGAAATCTGGAAAATGGATAAACAAAACTGCATTCCTTAATGGATTTATTAAAGAAGAGTTGTACATGATGCAACCAGAATGTTTTGTCAATCCTAAAGGTACTAACAAAATATGCAAGCTCCAGCGATCCATCTATGGACTGGTGCAAGCATCTCGGAGTTGGAATATATGCTTTGATATGTTGATCAAAGCATATAGTTTTATACAGACTTGCGGTGAAGCCTGTATTTACAAGAAAGTGAGTGGGAGCACTACAACATTTCTGATAAGTATATGTGAATGACATATTGTTGATCGGAGATAATGTAGAATTATTCGGCAAAGCATAAAGGAATGTTTGAAAGGAGTTTTTCAAAGAAAGACCTCGGTGAAGCTGCTTACATATTGAGCATCAAGATCTATAGAGATAGATCAAGACGCTTGATAAGTTTTTCAATGAGTACATACCCTGACAAGATTTTGAAGTAATTCAAAATGGAACAGTCAAAGAAGGAGTTCTTGACTGTGTTACAAGGTGTGAAGTTGAGTAAGACTCAAAACCCGACCACGGCAGAAGAAAGAGAGAGAATGAAAGTCATTCCCTATGCCTCAGCCATAGGTTCTATAAAGTATGCCATGCTGTGTACCAGACCTATTGTATACCCAGCCCAAAGTTTGGCAATGGAGTACAATAGTGATCTAGGAGTAGATCACTGGACATTGGTCAAAATTATCCTTAGTGGAATAAGGATATGTTTCTCGATTATGGAGGTGACAAAAGGTTCGTCGTAAAGGGTTACGTCGATGCAAATTTTGACATTAATCCAGATGACTCTAAGTCTCAATCTGGATACATTTTGAAAGTGGGAGCAATTAGCTAGAGTAGCTCCGTGCACAGCATTGTTGACATAGAAATTTGCAAAATACATACGGATCTGAAAGTGGCAGACCCGTAGACTAAACTTCTCTCACAAGCAAAACATGATCACACCTTAGTACTCTTTGGGTGTTAATCACATAGCGATGTGAACTAGATTGTTGACTAGTAAACCCTTTGGGTGTTGGTCACATGACAATGTGAACTATGGGTGTTAATCACATGGTGATGTGAACTATTGGTGTTAAATCACATGGCGATGTGAACTAGATTATTGACTCTAGTGCAAGTGGGAGACTGAAGGAAATATGCCCTAGAGGCAATAGTAAAGTTATTATTTATTTCCTTATATCATGATAAATGTTTATTATTCATGCTAGAATTGTATTAACCGGAAACATAATACATGTGTGAATACATAGACAAACAGAGTGTCACTACTATGCCTCTACTTGACTAGCTCGTTGATCAAAGATGGTTATGTTTCCTAACCATAGACATGAGTTGTCATTTGATTAATGGGATCACACCATTAGGAGAATGATGTGATTGACTTGACCCATTCCGTTAGCTTAGCACTTGATCATTTAGTTTGTTGCTATTGCTTTCTTCATGACTTATACATGTTCCTATGACTATGAGATTATGCAACTCCCGTTTACCAGAGGAACACTTTGTGTGCTACCAAACGTCACAACGTAACTGGGTGATTATAAAGGTGCTCTACAGGTGTCTCCGAAGGTACTTGTTGTGTTGGCGTATTTGGAGATTAGGATTTGTCACTCCGATTGTCGGAGAGGTATCTCTGGGCCCACTCGGTAATGCACATCACTATAAGCCTTGCAAGCATTGCAACTAATGAGTAGTTACGAGATGATGTGTTACAGAACGAGTAAAGAGACTTGCCGGTAACGAGATTGAACTAGGTATTGAGATACTGACGATCGAATCTCGGGCAAGTAACATACCAATGACAAAGGGAACAACGTATGTAGTTATGCGGTCTGACCGATAAAGATCTTCGTAGAATATGTGGGAGCCAATATGAGCATCCAGGCTCCGCTATTGGTTATTGACCGGAGACGTGTCTCGGTCATGTCTACATAGTTCTCGAACCCGTAGGGTCCGCACGCTTAAAGTTCGATGACGGTTATATTATGAGTTTATGTGTTTTGATGTACCAAAGGAGTTCGGAGAACCGAATGAGATCGGGGACATGATGAGGAGTCTCGAAATGGTTGAGACGTAAAGATCGATATATTCGGACATCGGAAAGGTTCCGAGTGATTCGGGTATTTTCAGGAGTACCGGGGAGTTACGGGAATTCGTATTGGGCCTTAATGGGCCATACGGGAAAATAGAGAAAGGCCTCAAAGGGTGGCCGCACCCCTCCCCATGGTCTGGTCCGAATTGGACTAGGGAGGGGGGCGCTCCCTTCCTTCCTTCTCCTTTTCCCTTCCCTTTCCTTCCCTCCTACTCCTACTACTTGGAAGGGCTCCTAGTTCTACTAGGAAAGGGGGAATCCTACTCCCGGTGGGAGTAGGACTCCCCTAGGGCGTGCCATAGAGAGGGCCGCCCCCCCTCCTCCACTCCTTTATATACGAGGGCAGGGGCACCCCAAAGACACAACAATTGATCTCTTGATCTCTTAGCCGTGTGCGGTGCCCCCCTCCACCATAATCCACTTTGATCATATCGTAGCGGTGCTTATGCGAAGCCATGCATCGGTAGAACATCATCATCGTCACCATGCCGTCGTGCTGACGAAACTCTCCCTCAACACTCGGCTGGATCGGAGTTTGAGGGACGTCATCGAGTTGAACGTGTGCAGAACTCGGAGGTGCCGTGCGTTCGGTACTTGATCGGTCGGATCGTGAAGACGTACGACTACATCAACCGCGTTGTGCTAATGCTTCCGCTTTCGGTCTATGCTGGTACGTGGACAACACTCTCCCCTCTCATTGCTATGCATCACCATGATCTTGCGTGTGAGTAGGAATTTTTTTGAAATTACTACGTTCCCCAAATGTGGCATCCGAGCCAGGTTTTATGCGTAGATGTCATATGCACGAGTAGAACACAAGTGATTTGTGGGTGATATAAGTCATACTGCTTACGAGCATGTCATACTTTGGTTCGGCGGTATTGTTGGATGAAGCGGCCTAGACCGACATTACGTGTACGCTTCCGCGAGACTGGTTTTACCACCGTGGTATGCACACAAGTGACTAGCGGGTGTCAGTTTCCCCAACTTTAGTTGAACCGAGTGTGGCTACGCCTGGTCCTTGCGAAGGTTAAAACAACACCAACTTGACAAACTATCGTTGTGGTTTTGATGCGTAGGTAAGAACGGTTCTTGCTAAGCCCGTAGCAGCCACGTAAAACTTGCAACAACAAAGTAGAGGACGTCTAACTTGTTTTTGCAGGGCATGTTGTGATGTGATATGGTCAAGACGTGATGAGCTATAAGTTGTTGTATAAGATGATCATATTTTGTTGAAGTTATCACAACTGGCAGAAGCCTTATGGTTGTCTCTTTATTGCATAAGATGCAAGCACCAAATAATTGCTTTACTTTATCGCTATGCGATAGCAATAGTTGCAATAGCAATAGTTGGCGAGACGACTATGTGACGACACATTGATATAGATCAAGATGATGGAGATCATGGTGTGATGTCGGTGATGATGGAAATTATGACGATGCTTTGGAGATGGGGATCAAAGGTACAAGATGATGATGGCCATATCATGTCACATATTTTGATTGCATGTGATGTTTATCTTTTATGCATCTTATCTTGCTTTAATTGACGGTAGCATTATAAGATGATCTCTCACTAAATTTCAAGATAGAAGTGTTCTCCCTGAGTATGCACCGTTGCCAAAGTTCGTCGTGCCCAGACACCACGTGATGATCGGGTGTGATAAGCTCTACGTCCATCTACAACGGGAGCAAGCCAGTTTTGCACACGCAGAATACTCAGGTTAAACTTGACAAGCCTACCATATGCAGATATGGCCTCGGAACACCGAGACCGAAAGGTCGAGCGTGAATCATATAGTAGATATGATCAACATAATGATGTTCACCATTGAAAGCTACTCCATTTCACGTGATGATTGGTTATGGTTTAGTTGATTTGGATCACGTGATCACTTAGATGATTAGAGGGATGTCTATCTAAGTGGGAGTTCTTAAGTAATATGATTAATTGAACTTTAATTTATCATGAATTTAGTCCTGGTAGTATTAGCATATCTATGTTGTAGATCAATAGCTCGCGATGTTGCTCCCCGTTTAATTTTTTATATGTTCCTAGAGAAAACTAAGTTGAAAGATGTTAGTAGCAATGATGCGGATTGGATCCATGATATGAGGTTTATCCTCATTGCTGCACAGAAGGATTATGTCCTTGATGCACCGCTAGGTGACAAACCTATTGCAGGAGCAGATGAAGATGTTATGAACGTTTGGCTAGCTCAATATGATGACTACTTGATAGTTTAGTGCACCATGCTTAAATGGCTTAGAATCGGGACTTCAAAGATGTTTTAAACGTCATGGACCATATGAGATGTTCCAGGGGTTGAAGTTAATATTTCAAGTAAATATTCGAGTTGAGAGATATGAAGTCTCCAACAAGTTCTATAGCTAAAAAATGGAGGAGAATAGCTCAAGCAGTGAGCATGTGCTCAGATTGTCTGGGTACTACAATCGCTTTAATCAAGTGGGAGTTAATCTTCCACATAAAATAGTGATTGACAGAATTCTCTAGTCACCATCACCAAGTTAGTAGAACTTCGTGATGAACTATAATATGCAAGGGATAACGGAAACGATACCCAAGCTCTTTGTGATGCTCAAATCGATGAAGGTAGAAATCAAGAAAAGCATCAAGTGTTGATGGTAAACAAAACCAATAGTTTCAAGTAAAGGGACAAAGGGAAGAAAGGGGAACTTCAAGAAGAACGGCAAGCAAGTTGCTGTTCAAGTGAAAAACCCAAGCCTGGACCTAAGCCTGAAACTGAGTGCTTCTACTGCAAAGGGACTGGTCACTGGAAGTGGAACTACCCCAAGAAATTGGCGGATAAGAAGGATGGCAAAGTGAACATAGGTATATTTGATATACATGTTATTGATGTGTACTTTACTAATGTTTATAGAAACCCCTTAGTATTTGATACTAGTTCAGTTGCTAAGAATAGTAACTCGAAACGGGAGTTGCAGAATGAACAGAGACTAGTTAATGGTGAAGTGATGATGTGTATTGGAAATGGTTCCAAGATTGATATGATCATCATCGCACACTCCCTATACTTTCAGGATTAGTGTTAAACCTAAAATAAATGTTATTTAGTGTTTGCGTTGAGCATGAATATGATTGGATCATGTTTATTGCAATACGGTTATTCATGTAAGTTAGAGAATAATTGTTTTTCTATTTATATGAATAAAACCTTCTATGGTCATACACCCAATGAAAATGGTTTGTTGGATCTCGATCGTGGTGATACACATTTTTATAATATTGAAGCCAAAAGATGCAAAGTTAATAATGATAGTGCAACTTATTTGTGGCACTGCCGTTTAGGTCATATTGGTGTAAAGCGCATGAAGAAAATCCATGCTGATGGGCTTTTGGAATCACTTGATTATGAATCAGTTGATGCTTGCGAACCATGCCTCATGGGGAAGATGACTAAGACTCCATTCTCCGGAACAATGGAGCGAGCAACCGATTTGTTGGAAATCATACATACTGATGTATGTGGTCCGATGAATATTGAGGCTCGCGGCAGGTATCATTATTTTCTGATCTTCACAGATGATTTGAGCAGATATGAGTATATCTACTTGATGAAACACAAGTCTGAAACATTTGAAAAGTTCAAAGAATTTCAGAGTGAAGTGGAGAATCATCGTAACAGAAATAAAAGTTTCTACGATATGATCGCAAAAGTAAAATATTTGAGTTACGAGTTTGGGCTTCAGTTAAAACAATGAGAAATAGTTTCACTACTCACGCCACCTGGAACACCACAGTGTAATGGTGTGTCCGAACGTCGTAACCGTACTTTATTAGATATGGTGCGATCTATGATGTCTCTTACCGATTTACCACTATCGTTTTGGGGTTATGCATTAGAGACAGCTACATTCACATTAAATAGGGCACTATCAAAATCCGTTGAGACGACACCGTATGAACTATGGTTTGGCAAGAAACCTAAGCTGCCGTTTCTTAAAGTTTGAGGTTGCAATGCTTATGTGAAAAAGTTTCAACCTGAAAAGCTCAAACCCAAATCGGAGAAGTGCATCTTCATAGGATACCCAAAAGAAAATGTTGGGTACACCTTCTATCACAGATCCGAAGGCAAGATATTCATTGCTGAGAATGGATCCTTTTTAGAGAAGGAGTTTCTCTCAAAAGAAGTGAGTGGGAGGAAAGTAGAACTTGATGAGGTAACTGTACCTACTCCCTTATTGGAAAGTAGTTCATCACAGAAATCTGATCCTGTGACTACTACACCAATTAGTGAGGAAGCTAATGATGATGATCATGTAACTTCAGATCAAGTTACTACCGAACCTCGTAGGTAAACCAGAGTGAGATCCGCACCAGAGTGGTACGGTAATCCTGCTCTAGAGGTCATGTTACTTGACCATGACGAGCCTACGAACTATGAGGAAGCGATGATGAGCCCAGATTCTGTGAAATGGATTGAGGCCATGAAATCTGAGATGAGATCCATGTATGAGAACAAAGTATGTACTTTGATTGACTTGCCCATTGATCGGCGAGCCATTAAGATTAAATGGATCTTCAAGAGGAAGACGGACGCTGATAGTAGTGTTACTATCTACAAAGCTAGAATTGTCGCAAAAAGGTTTTCGACAAGTTCAAGGTGTTGACTACAATGAGAGTTTCTCACTCGTATCTATGCTTAACTCTGTCCGAATCATGTTAGCAATTGCCGCATTTTATGAAATCTGGCAAATGGATAAACAAAACTGCATTCCTTAATGGATTTATTAAAGAAGAGTTGTATATGATGCAACTAGAAGGTTTTTTCAATCCTAAAGGTACTAACAAAATATGCAAGCTCCATCGATCCATCTATGGACTTGTGCAAGCATCTCGGAGTTGGAATATATGCTTTGATAAGTTGATCAAAGCATATAGTTTTATACAGACTTGCGGTGAAGCCTGTATTTACAAGAAAGTGAGTGGGAGCACTACAGCATTTCTGATAAGTATATGTGAATGACATATTGTTGATCGGAGATAATGTAGAATTATTCTGCAAAGCATAAAGGAATGTTTGAAAGGAGTTTTTCAAAGAAAGACCTCGGTGAAGCTGCTTACATATTGAGCATCAAGATCTATAGAGATAGATCAAGACGCTTGATAAGTTTTTCAATGAGTACATACCCTGACAAGATTTTGAAGTAGTTCAAAATGGAACAGTCAAAGAAGGAGTTCTTGCCTGTGTTACAAGGTGTGAAGTTCAGTAAGACTCAAAACCCGACCATGGCAGAAGAAAGAGAGAGAATGAAAGTCATTCCCTATGCCTCAGCCATAGGTTCTATAAAGTATGCCATGTTGTGTACCAGACCTATTGTATACCCTGCCCAAAGTTTGGCAAGGGAGTACAATAGTGATCTAGGAGTAGATCACTGGACATTGGTCAAAATTATCCTTAGTGGAATAAGGATATGTTTCTCGATTATGGAGGTGACAAAAGGTTCGTCATAAAGGGTTACGTCGATGAAAATTTTGACACTAATCTAGATGACTCTAAGTCTCAATCTGGATACATTTTGAAAGTGGGAGCAATTAGCTAGAGTAGCTCCGTGCAGAGCATTGTTTACATAGAAATTTGCAAAATACATACGGATCTGAATGTGGCAGACCCGTAGACTAAACTTCTCTCACAAGCAAAACATGATCACACCTTAGTACTCTTTGGGTGTTAATCACATAGCGATGTGAACTAGATTGTTGACTAGTAAACCCTTTGGGTGTTGGTCACATGACGATGTGAACTATGGGTGTTAATCACATGGTGATGTGAACTATTGGTGTTAAATCACATGGCGATGTGAACTAGATTATTGACTCTAGTGCAAGTGGGAGACTGAAGGAAATATGCCCTAGAGGCAATAGTAAAGTTATTATTTATTTCCTTATATCATGATAAATGTTTATTATTCATGCTAGAATTGTATTAACCGGAAACATAATACATGTGTGAATACATAGACAAACAGAGTGTCACTACTATGCCTCTACTTGACTAGCTCGTTGATCAAAGATGGTTTTGTTTCCTAACCATAGACATGAGTTGTCATTTGATTAATGGGATCACATCATTAGGAGAATGATGTGATTGACTTGACCCATTCCGTTAGCTTAGCACTTGATCGTTTAGTTTGTTGCTATTGCTTTCTTCATGACTTACACATGTTCCTATGACTATGAGATTATGCAACTCCCGTTTACCAGAGGAACACTTTGTGTGCTACCAAACGTCACAACGTAACTGGGTGATTATAAAGGTGCTCTACAGGTGTCTCCGAAGGTACTTGTTGGGTTGGCGTATTTGGAGATTAGGATTTGTCACTCCGATTGTCGGAGAGGTATCTCTGGGCCCACTCGGTAATGCACATCACTATAAGCCTTGCAAGCATTGCAACTAATGAGTAGTTACAGCATGATGTGTTACGGAACGAGTAAAGAGACTTGCCGGTAACGAGATTGAACTAGGTATTGACATACCGACGATCGAATCTCGGGAAAGTAACATACCAATGACAAAGGGAACAACGTATGTAGTTATGCGGTCTGACCGATAAAGATCTTCGTAGAATATGTGGGAGCCAATATGAGCATCCAGGTTCCGCTATTGGTTATTGACTGGAGACGTGTCTCGGTCATGTCTACATAGTTCTCAAACCCGTAGGGTCCACACGCTTAAAGTTCGATGACGGTTATATTATGAGTTTATGTGTTTTGATGTGCCGAAGGAGTTCGAGTTCGGAATGAGATCGGGGACATGACGAGGAGTCTCGAAATGGTCGAGACGTAAAGATCGATATATTGGACGACTATATTCGGACATTGGAAAGGTTCCGAGTGATTCGGGTATTTTCGGGAGTACTGGGGAGTTACAGGAATTCGTGTTGGGCCTTAATGGGTCATACGGGAAAGGAGAGAAAGACCTCAAAGGGTGGCCGTACCCCTCCCCATGGGCTGGTCTGAATTGGACTAGGGAGGGGGGGGCTTCCTTCCTTCTCCTTTTCCCCCTTTCCTTCCCTCCTACTCCTACTACTTGGAAGGGCTCCTAGTTCTACTAGGAAAGGGGGAATCCTACTCCCGGTGGGAGTAGGGCTCCCGTATGGCGCGCCATAGAGAGGGCCGGCCCTCCCCTCCTCCACTCCTTTATATACGGGGGCAGGGGGCACCCCAAAGACACAACAATTGATTTCTTGATCTCTTAGCCGTGTGCGGTGCCCCCCTCCACCACAATCCACCTCGATCATATCGTAGCAGTGCTTATGCGAAGCCCTGCATCGGTAGAACATCATCATCGTCACCACGCCGTCATGCTGATGAAACTCTCCCTCAACACTCGGCTGGATCGGAGTTCGAGGGACGTCATCGAGTTGAACGTGTGCAGAACTCGGAGGTGTCATGCGTTCGATACTTGATCGGTCAGATCGTGAAGACGTACGACTACATCAACCGCGTTGTGCTAACGCTTCCGCTTTCGGTCTACGAGGGTACGTGGACAACACTCTCCCCTCTCGTTGCTATGCATCTCCATGATCTTGCATGTGCGTAGGAATTTTTTTGAAATTACTACGTTCCCCAACAGTGGGCGCACCCGTCTGGCGGCGTCCGCCACGACCTCGCCGACCGCCCCGTCTGCCACGACCATCGCCACCACCAGGCCCACCGATGGATAAACACTTCCTCATCCTCTCCTTTGCGGCCTTCGCTATGACGCGGCAATTTTGTCGCATCTCCGAGCCGATCTTCCGGGCGAGCGTGATACTCGGATCCTCCGGCACCACCGCCGACTCCATTTCCGAGAGGTTCTTCGGCGGTTCCATGCTTCAGCGGCGGGGGGAAGGACAGGGTGGGAGGAAAGAGCGGGAATTGGGCGGAGAGCGGCGGGGAATGGAAGAAGAGAGTGGGGGATTTTGACGCGGAAACAGTGCTGGATGCTACAAAAGCGCGGGCTCGGCCTTCCTTTTGGGTGGGCCAGGGGGCGGAGTGATGTTTCACATGTCGGACTCCCGCAAATCTCCCCCATGTTTTTCTCCGATTTGTGGGATAAATTGCGTTTGGACCACTCCGTGGACTGATACAGGTCGGCGTTGGATGGCTTCCGCGGTCCAGACGGTTGCGGGAGGTTTACAACTCGACATTGGAGATTCGCTGACCTCTTGGCACCCACCAACTATTTCTCCTACTAAAATGGTTATAACATTTTACTGGACATTTTGCCTTCTCAGAACTTTCCCAGGTGCAACCACTATTTCACCGCCTCCAACCTTTCCCGCAGCCGGCACCTCATCCCTTCGCCACAATGGCAGCCTACTACCTCCCCATCGCTGCTGCTAGAGATCTATGGTCGGGCTAAGGCCTGGCACTCGTCGATGTAGGCAGAGGCAGAAAAGGTCTCTAGTTTGTTAGCCTTCGGATGTGATCTATGGTCGATGACTTGAGGCGAAGGGTATGGTTGTGTGATGGTAGCTGGAACTACGTCGGTATTTCCCTGGAGAGGGAGGGATGATGTAGCACAACGACGGTAGGTATTTCTCTTAGTTATGAAACCAAGGTATCGAACCAGTAGGAGAACCAAGCAACACAACATAAACAGCCCCTGCACACAAATAACAACACCTCACAACCCTACGTGTTAAAGGGGTTGTCAATCCCATTTGGGCAACAGCGCCAGAAATGGCGTGTGACGGGAGATAAATTTGTAAATATTGATAGATCGAACGCCAAATAAAATAAATTGCAGCAAGGTATTTTTGGATTTTTGGTTTAATAGATCTGAATAAAAATGCAAAGGAAAAGTAGATCACAAGGCAAATATATGAGAAAGAAGACCCGGGGGCCGTAGGTTTCACTAGTCGCTTCTCTCGAGAAAAATAGCAAACGATGGGTAAACAAATTTCTGTTGGGCAATTGATAGAACTTCAAATAATTATGACGACATCCAGGCAATGAACATTACATGGGCATCACGTCCAAGATTAGTAGACCGACTTCTGCCTGCATCTACTACTATTACTCCACACATCGACCACTATCCAACATGCATGTAGTGTATTAAGTTCATGGAAAAATGGAGTAATGCAATAAGAACGATGACATGATGTAGACAAGATCCGTTTATCTATTTGGTGGTAGATATAGATATCGTCTTTTTATCCTTAGTAGCAATGATACATATGTGTTGGTTCCCTTTCTGTCACTGGGATCAAGCACCATAAGATCGAACCCACTACCGGGCACCTCTTCCCATTGCAAGACAAATAGATCAAGTTGGCCAAACAAAACCCAAATATCGGAGAAGAAATACGAGGCTATAAGAGATCAAAGGAACTCAAATAACTTTCATCGATATAAAAAGATATGACTGATCATAAACTCAAAGTTCATCGATCCCAACAAACACACCGCAAAAGAGTTACATCATATGGATCTCCAAGAGACCATTTTATTGAGAATCAAGAGAGAGAGATGAAGCCATCTAGCTACTAACTACGGATCTGAAGGTCTACAAAGAACTACTCACACATCATCGGAGAAATGGAGGTGGTGAACCCTATCCGAGATGGTGTTTAGATTGGATGTGGTGATTCTGGACTCTGCGGCGGCTGGATGGATATTTCGTCGACTCCCCTAGGGTTCTGGTATTTTTGGGTATTTATAGAGCAAAGAGGCGGTCCGGGGGCACCCGAGGTGCGCACAACCCACCAGGGCGTGCCTGGGCCTCCTGGCGCGCCCTGGTAGGTTGTGCCCCCCCTCGGGGCACCCCCAGGTGCAACCAGGCCCATTGCCTTTCTTCTGGCCCATAAAAAATCATGGTCTGGATTAGGGGGTCCCCGGGCGTCCGGGCTATGTGACATGGGCCAGACTGATGGGCCATGAAGATACAAGATAGAAGGCCTTCCCCCGTGTCTGGATGGGACTCTCCTTGGCGTGGATGGAAAGCTTGGGTTCGGATGTGTAGTGTCCTTTATCTGTAAACCGACTCTGTACAACCCTAGGCCCCTCCGGTGTCTATATAAACCGAAGGGTTTAGTCCATAGAGGCTAAGACAAATCATATAGGCTAGACATCTAGGGTTTAGCCATTACGATCTCGAGGTAGATCAAATCTTGTAACCCCTATACTTATCAAAGTCAATGAAGCAGGAAGTAGGGTATTACCTCCGTTAAGAGGGCTCGAACCTGGGTAAACATCGTGTCCCCTGCCTCCTGTTACCTTCGATCTTCAGATGCACAGTTCGGGACCCCCTACTCGAGATCTGCCGGTTTTGACACCGACATAGGTGCTTTCATTGAGAGTTCCACTATGCTGTCGACAGAAGGATCAATGGCTCGATCGATCATCTACAATGATGTTGTTTCGGGGGAGACTTTCCTCCCCGGTCAAATTTTCCTATTCGGCGGCTTCGCATTGCGTGCCAACTCAATTGGCCACCTCGAATAGATCGACAGCTACGCCCCTGGTCATCAGATCAGTTTTGGAAACCTAAACTATATCGCTGATATCAGAGGAGACTTGATCTTCGAAGGATTCACGGCCCCGATCACCGCTCTGGCCTTAGATCCGGAGCAAAACATCAGGTCCGAAGATGGGAGTTTGGAGCCCACCGGACTCTCTGCTGCAAACTGCACTATCAAGGATCCGGAGGCGATTGTGTCTGGGGCGAACTCGGAATCAGACCGGGTTCCCCTATCATTGAAAGGCCGAACTATCCCCCAGACCCTAGATTTGAACTCTCGAAGTCTGCGCCAAGTAGGCATGGCCAGGAGGCCTTCGCCCCCGCCAACCCCGTGGACTCTCGTTTCCCCGTCCAAACCTCGCTCTTAAACGAGGCTCTGGACTTAATGCGATACCTCGCCATTACAGATGACTCACTTCCGAACTACGCCCAGCTCGGACTAGGGGCTGAGAGTGGGGAATTTTACGTCCCATCCACCACCCACTTCATAGCCACTATCGAAGATTTAACCGACATGTTGGACTACGCCTCTGAAGACATCGACGACATGGATGATGATGCCGGAGACGAATAAGGCCAAGACCCGCCGTTTACCGGACGTTGGACGGCCACCTCCACATATGACGTATATATGGTGGATACACCCAAAGAGGATGATGGCGAAGGCAGGAAGGATCCGGTTGAGGACAAACCTGCTGAGGCTCCACCAAAGAATCGACGCCAGCGACGCCGCTCAAAATCGCGTCATGGCAAAGACAGCAACACCGGCACCGGAGACGATAACACACCAGAGGATGCCGAAGACCCCGAAGCCCCCGTTGATACGTCTCCAACGTATCTATAATTTTTTATTGTTCCATGCTGTTATATTATCTATTTTGGATGTTAATTGGCTTTATTTTACACTTTTATATTATTTTTGGGACTAACCTATTAACCCAAGGCCGAGTGCAAATTGCTGTTTTTTTGCCTATTTCAGTGTTTCGCAGAAAAGGAATATCAAACGGAATCCAAACAGAATGAAACCTTCAGAAGAGTTATTGTTGGAACAAACGTGATCTAGAGGACTTGGAGTGGACGTTAAGAAACAAATAAGGAGTCCACGAGGTAGGGGCGCGCCTACCCCCCTGTGCGCGCCCTCCCCCTCGTGGGCCCCTCGTGGCTTAACCGACCTACTTCTTCCTCCTATATATACTCATATACCCTAAAAACATCCAGGAGCACCACGAAACCCTATTTCCACCGCCGCAACCTTCTGTACCCAAGAGATCCCATCTTGGGGCCTTTTCCGGAGCTTCGTCGGAGGGAGCATCAATCACGGAGGGCCTATACATCAACTCCATGGCCCCTCCGATGATGTGTGAGTAGTTTACTTCAGACCTTCGGGTACATAGTTATTAGCTAGATGGCTTCTTCTCTCTCTTTGAATCTCAATACAAAGTTCTCCTCGATCTTCTTGGAGATCTATTCGATGTAACTCTTTTTGCGGTGTGTTTGTCGAGATCCAATGAATTGTGGGTTTATGATCAAGTCTATCTATGAACAATATTTGATTTTTCTCTAAAAAATTTATGTATGATTGATTATCTTTGCAAGTTTCTTCGAATTATCAGTTTGGTTTGGCCTACTAGATTGATATTTCTTGCAATGGGAGAAGTGCTTAGCTTTGGGTTCAATCTTGCGTTGCTCGATCCCAGTGACAAAAAGGGAAACGACACGTATTGTATTGTTGCCATCAAGGATAAAAAGATGAGGTTTATATCATATTGCTTGAGTTTATCCCTCTACATCATGTCATCTTACCTAATGTGTTACTCTGTTTTTATGAACTTAATACTCTAGATGCATGCTGGATAGCGGTCGATGTGTGGAGTAATAGTAGTAGATGCAGGCAGGAGTCGGTCTACTTGTCACGGATGTGATGCCTATATACATGATCATGCCTAGATATTCTCATAATTATTCGCTTTTCTAGCAATTGCTCGACAGTAATTTGTTCAACCACTGTAATACTTATGCTATCTTGAGAGAAGCTAATACGTCTCCAACGTATCTACTTTTCCAAACACTTTTGCACTTGTTTTGGACTCTAACTTGCATGATTTGAATGGAACTAACCCGGACTGACGCTGTTTTCAGCAGAATTACCATGGTGTTATTTATGTGCAGGAGCAAACGTTCTCGGAATGACCCGAAACTTCACGGAGCCACTTTTCAAAAAGTAAGAAAAATACCTGCCAAAGATGAAGGTCAGGGGCCCACCGTCTCTCCACGAGGGTGGGGGTGCGCCTGCCCCCCTAGGGCGCGCCCCCTACCTCATGGGCCTGCTGTTGCCTCTCCGACTCCAACTCCACCTCCATATATTGAGTTTCAGGGAGAAAAAAATCAGAGAGAAGAAATCATTGCGTTTTACGATACGGAGCCGCCGCCAAGCCCTAAAACCTCTCGGGAGGGCTGATCTGGTGTCCATTCGGGGCTCCAGAGAGGGGAATCCGTCGCCATCGTCATCATCAACCATCCTCCATCACCAATTTCATGATGCTCACCGCCGTGGGTGAGTAATTCCATCGTAGGCTTGCTGGACGGTGATGGGTTGCATGGGATCTATCATGTAATCGAGTTAGTTTTGTTAGGGTTTGATCCCTAGTGTCCACTATGTTCTGAGATTGATGTTGCTATGACTTTGCTATGCTTAATGCTTGTCACTAGGGCCCGAGTGCCATGATTTCAGATCTGAACCTATTATGTTTTCATCAATATATGAGTGTTCTTGATCCTATCTTGCAAGTCTATAGTCACCTATTATGTGTTATGATCCGTTAACCCCTAAGTGACAATAATCGGGATACTTACCAGTGATGACCGTAGTTTGAGGAGTTCATGTATTCACTATGTGTTAATGCTTTGTTTCGGTTCTCTATTAAAAGGAGGCCATAATATCCCTTAGTTTTCGTAAGGACCCCGCTGCCACGGGAGGGTAGGACAAAAGATGGCATGCAAGTTCTTTTCCATAAGAACGTATGACAATATTCGGAATACATGCCTACATTATATCAACGAACTGGAGCTAGTTTTGTGTCACCCTAGGTTATGACTGTTACACGATGAACCGCATCTGGCATAATTCTCTATCACCGATCCATTGCCTACGAGCTTTCCATATATTGTTCTCCGCTTATTTACTTTTTCGTTGCTATTGCTATCATCACTACAAAATACCAAAAACATTACTTTTACTACTGTTACCTTCTGCTACCGTTATCACTACTATCATATTACTTTGCTACTAAACACTTTGCTGCAGATAATAAGTTTCCAGGTGTGGTTGAATTGACAACTCAGCTGCTATTACTTGAGAATATTCTTTGGCTCCCCTTGTGTCGAATCAATAAATTTGGGTTGAATACTCTACCCTCGAAAACTGTTACGATCCCCTATACTTGTGGGTTATCAAGAATAATTTTCTGGCGCCGTTGCCGGGGAGCATAGCTCTATTATTTGAGTCACTTGGGATATATATCTGCTTATCATTATGAAGAACTTGAGAGATCCAAAAACCAAGATCTATCCCTCAACTACGAGGGGAGGTAAGGAACTGCCATCTAGCTCTGCACTTGATTCACCTTCTGTTATGAGTAAGTTTGTGACACCTACACCTGCTTCTACTATTCGTTCTGGTATGTCGCATGTTGTCGGTGTCAAAACAGGCGGATCTCGGGTAGGGGGTCCCGAACTGTGCATCTAAGGCGGATGGAAATAGGAGGCAGGGGACACGATGTTTTACCCAAGTTCGGGCCCTCTTGATGGAGGTAAAACCCTACGTCCTGCTTGATTTATTCTTGATAATGTGAGTAATACAAGAGTTGATCTACCACGAGATCGGAGAGGCTAAACCCTAGAAGCTAGCCTATGGTATGATTGTCTGTTGTCCTACGGACTAAAACCCTCCGGTTTATATAGACACCGGAAGGGGCTAGGATTACACAAGGTCGGTTACAAAGGAGGAGATATACATATCCGTATTGCCTAGCTTGCCTTCCACGCCAAGTAGAGTCCCATCCGGACACGGGACAAAGTCTTCAATCTCGTATCTTCATAGTCCAACAGTCCGACCAAAGGATATAGTCCGGCTGTCTGCAGACCCCCTAATCCAGGACTCCCTCAGTAGCCCCTGAACCAGGCTTCAATGATGATGAGTCCGGCGCGCAGTGTTGTCTTCGGCATTGCAAGGCCGGTTCCTCCTCTGAATACACCACAGAAGAGTTTGAATACAAGGATAGTGTCCGACCCTGCAAAATAAGTTCCACATACCACCATAGAGAGAATAATATTACCACAAATCTAATCCGCTGACACGTTTTGGCAGCATGACATCACGCCACGGCCCGGTAATTATTTGAACCGTTTTTCTTTAACCAACCCCGCACATAACGCGAGGCGGTTTCTTGACACGTCTTGTCATAGTAGAGATCGTGTTCCCCTTATTACGGGATTCTCATCGATACGGACGTGGGTAACCCAACCGTGCCTAGGACTCCTAGATTTTAGGCAAGTCCCAAACAGCCACGAGGAGGACACTTGGTATTCACCCTCTTTATAAAGGGATAAGGCTGTTACTTTTTTCCCTCCCGTGCTCAATCGAATCCCTCCCCCGCCTCAAGTTCTAACACCCAAAGCCAAAGTCAGGTGCTTCGAAACTTCAATCATGTCCGGATCCAGCCTTCAAGGCCGGTGGATGTCTTCCTCCGTCACGGAGGAGGGCATCAAGAGGTTGAGGGAGGCCAGATATCTGACCGCCGAAATTTCGCATAGGCTGCCCACCCGAGGGCAGGTCGTCCCTACTCCCGTACGTGTTCGTCTCCCACTTCCTCCAAGGAGTAGGCCTCGCTCTGGATCCCTTTGTGAGGGGTCTTAGGTTCTATTACGGGCTGGATTTTCACGATCTGGCCCCGAACTTCCTTCTTCACATCTTGTCATTTATTTTCGTTTGTGAGGCCTTCCTCCGCATTACCCCTCACTTCGGCTTGTGGCTCAAGACCTTCGATGTGAAGCCGAAGATGGTCAAGGGACAGTACGCAGCATGCGGAGGTGCTTTAATAAGCAGAATTGTTGATGCTCCATGGCCAAAGGGTTCCTTTCCAGAAGTGTCCGGATTGTGGCAACGGGAGTGGTTTTACGTCACAGCTCCCCGAAGTGCCAAGTGGGTAGCTGCCCCCACCTTTCGCTCGGGCCCTCCACCACAACTGATGTCATGGATCAGCAGGGGACTGAGCTGGGGTCCAGCCAAGGACGTGCCAATACTGCAGAGCCGTATCCGAGAGCTCTTCGAGGGAGATTTCAGTCTGGTTATGGTAATGCAAGTCATGCTGGTTCGTCGAGTCCAGCCTTGCAAACGTCGGCCCCTCCGCATGTGGGAATTCAACCCAGAAGGACTGCGCACTATTCAAAATTTCCTCGGCATGACGCACGAGGAGATGTACAAATCGTTCTTCGGACCCCAAATAGAGTGTCCGGACACTACCGAGGACGTGGGCCTGAGCAGCAACCGCACCACTGCCCAAGTAAGTAATCCCATGGCCAAACACACCGTCCTTTTATTTATCATGACATCATTTTGAAGAATCGCTCTTTGACCAGGACTGGATAACAAAGGCGAAGATGATCCGGTGTTCGGCCCCCTTCCTGAAGGCTTGGACAATCCGGTGCTGGAAATGATACTCGAGCCAGCACCTTGTCCGGTGCCCTCAAAGGAAGACGAAGGGGGGGGGGGAATAAAGAGGGCGAAAGCGGGCCTCCATCGCTACCTATTCCAACCGAGGGAATGAGCGCCTCCGCGAGGGAGGATAACCAAGGGGAAGAATCTGACATTCTCTCTCCCCGCGGAAGGAAGAGGACTACCTCCGAAGATCCGGAAATCAAGGTTTCCAAACGGGAGAAGAAATCTCCGCCAGAGGGTCCTGCCTCGGAGGGTGTTTTTGCCGCACAATGTCTGCGCGGGAATCAGCCCTCTAACGAGCTGTAAGTAATCAAAAGGTATTTAATAGTGAAGATATCCTACCTTACTTGTGAGGAAAATAACCGAAGTATTTATCTTGCAGTTCGGATCTTAGCCCTTCTCAGCTGAGCTCGTCTTCGGGGGATCTTCTTCCGGAGATGATGGAGAGCGAAACGCCTCCCCCTGCCACACCGCCTTACGAAGTGGGCGACCCTGAGGTGTCGTCGCAGAGGGCTTCTCCTGATCCGGCAAGGCTAGAAGGTAATCCTATGGCCACCCGAAGTCCTCAATATCCGACTCTTGAAGAGAGCAATCAAAAGAGTCCGACATCGTCTGGTGCGCGGTCGGATGTACGGAGGGATCTGCTGGAGAAGGCGGCTATCTCAGAAGAGCACCGCACATTGATGGGTATGGTGATTGAAAGGATTTCGTCTGCCGAAAACGGGCTTCATGAAACCTTTATGAGTCTACTGACAGGTTTTGAGGTACGTGAAATGATGTATATTTTTGAAAGTACCACACATTTTTAGATGTGCCCTGTGTAGATAGTAGCCCCTGAGACTCTGGTTGTCGTCGAGAATGGCGGAAAACAGAGGTTCACAGTCCCAGGCAATAACCAGACTGCCTTTATGTGCAGGTGGTGGAGGCTCCGGTGGCTAGCCGGACTGATGGGTATGCCGAACTAAAGCGGCAGCTGGATGCGACAGATGCCGACATCGTGCTTGACAACGAGCGGCTTGACGAGGCTCAGGGTGAGTGGCCTTTCTGGTGATTCTCACATAATAAGAGCAGCATGATGCCAGTATCTTTAATATGTTGTGACTGCAGATGGAGCAGCCACCGTGGAGACCCTTCGGGTGGAGCTTGCCCGAGCCAAGGAGCAAGCAAGGAGTAGCAATGCGGCTGCTTCGCAAGCGGCCGAAGAGTTAAGGGCCAAACAGGCCGCACATTGCGAGAGCAAACAGAAAATGGCCAAGATGGCTGTAAAGTTAAAAGATATTGCCGATCGTTGCCAGCTTCTTGAAGAAGAAAACCGGGCGAAGGAGACGGACCTGGAAAAGGCCACGATGGCGACCAAAGATACCCGCTCTGCGATGAGAGCAAAAAAGGAGGAGCTGCGTCAAGCTGGGGATATCGCGGCTGGGAAACCCTTTATGCTGCGGAGGAAGTTTGGAGATCCTCAGTATGCCCTCTGGACTGGCTGTGGAGTTCGGCGGACGCATATCTGGACTTGGCGGCGAGTGCTGTCGATGTGGCCGAATACTTCCGAGATCAAACAGATCGTGAAGTGGACAAGCTATTCTGGTCACAATTTAACGTTCGAGAGCGTCCGCTTCCATTGACTGATCGGCTTGCCGAATGGGCCGAGCTGAATAGATTGTCCGGACTCACCATGAGGTCTGTTGTGGATCATCTCTGGCCGGAAAGGCCAAAGCCGAACAACTATTTTAGTTTGGTGCAGCAGTTCCTTGGTGCGGTGCCACGCATTAATGTGATGAAGAGGTCGGTGTGCATAGAAGGCTCGCGGATGGCCCTTGCCCATGTCAAAACATACTGGGCGGAGATGGATGCCACCACTGTTGCGGCGCAGGGTTCGGCCATAGGCCGAGTGGCTGCCGAGCACTATTTTGAAGAAGTTCTTGAAGGCACTCGTTCGATAGAGGCCCAGTGCTCGAAGAATATTATGTTTGAGTGACATGTATTCCCATTGTAAAAACAATGTTTTATTAAGTTTATCAAGGTTGTATTTATACTTTTGCCCGAAAATATTATGATGCCTCCTAAGCGGCCGTTTATGTATATATGTATATAACCTGAAAGATTGTAGTCGCCGGCTTCAGCCCCCACACATATAATGCGGGGGTGTTCGCGGAAGACGCATATTCACACTTGATCCAACGTCTTGGTCCATTAAGGAGGTGATAGCGCGGCGAACTAGGCAACCGGACTATAATGCTTTAACACTTTCACTTAGCCAGAGGAGTTTGACAGTGGGGCTACTATATAGCCCCTGGTGGCTCCGCACTCATCCGAATTTGGGGTGCGTACATGCCTGGCCGGGAAACGGCCCATCGTTAAGGCAGAGGAATCCCGAAGATTTCGATAGGTCATCGAGTGGTTGACCAGTCTCACGCTATATCATGATTGACAGTTTTCGGCTTTCTCTACTGAGGTGCTCGTCCGGATGAACCAGGGCACAATCGCAGTAGTTCTCCTGGTGCCGCCTTAGCCGATAGAGCGGAACGTAAGGCAGCAAAACACAAGAGCCGGGCAAACCCAACATTTGACCAAAGACATGATTCGGAGCTGATGCATATATGGCCAAACTCGCGACACCGAACACTCCCTAAGGTATTCGGTCTTTATGGTGTAAACCGGGCCTAAACAGTGCCCTTTGTAATAAGCCCCTGGTGTCCAGGTACGTGCAATATTCTGACGTGGCCACATGCCAATACATCAGCATCCTTCTCAATTGTACTAAGAATCCGAAGGGTCTTAATCTAAAGGGAATCCTTGGAACGGGTCCCTGCTGCACTTCTGCGCCTATGTCTCCGTTGTGTTATATTCTGGACGGGTGTAGCACGATGGTCATCTGAAAAAGAGAGGAACTTAATTGAAAAGTTGCCGTGCAAAAGGTAAGTTATACTAAATAAACAATATGAGTAAAGTTGAGCCTGATTGTCACTTGTGCGCGGGCGTTGAGCCCCTTGTATTGTAATAGGGGTATAGCCATCAAACCTGTATCAATTACATATAGCAATACCAGACTCGTCCAACCATGTCCGTGGTCTTAACAACCTGTCAGATGCTTTAGTTGGTGAGGCCGTTTAGTGTGCGGCTGCCAAGGCAGCCGCACGGTCTTCCGCGCACAAGGAGCGCTCAATATTTCCATTTACTGTAATGATTCCACGTGGACCGGGCATCTTAAGCATGAGGGAAGCGTAATGCGGTATTGCGTTAAAGCGAGCGAAAGCTTCGCGTCCGAGCAGTGCTTGATAGCCACTTTGGAACGGAGCGATGTGGAAGGTTAAATTTTCGCTGCGGAAGTTATCGGGGAAGCCGAATATAACCTCTAGTAGCAGGGAGCCCGTGCAATGGGCCTCTGGGCCTGGCGTTACTCCTTTAAAGGTAGTATTGTTGTGGCTAATTTTTGTTGGGTCTATCCCCATTTTGCGGACTGTGTCCTGATATATCAGGTTTAAACTGCTGCCACCGTCCATCAGGACTCGTGTGAAGTGGTATCCATCAATTATTGGGTCTAATACCAAGGCAGCCCATCCTGCACGCTGGATACTTGCCGAGTAATCTCAATGATCAAAGGTGACCGGTTGGGACGTCCAGTGGCAGGACTCCACGGTGATAGGCCCTGGGGCATGTGTTTCTAGGAGTGCCGCTTTGTTTCTCCCCTTCGTCCCGTGTAATACGTTTACTGTTTTGACTTCTGGTGGGAACTTCTTCTGTTCCCCAGTGCTTTGTTTGCGAGGCTCGTCCTCGTCTTCGCTTGATGTATCCAGCCCCTTGTGTTCGACGTTGAGCTTGACGGACTGCTTGAAGACCCAACATTCTCTATGGGTATGATTTGCAGGTTTATCGGGGGTGCTATGGATCTGACATATTTGGTCCAGAATCTTGTTTAGGCTGGATAGTTCGTCTCTGTTGCCTTTAGGGGGCAGCTTTTGCTGACCTGGACGAGAGCTTTTGAATCCGGCGTTTACCGCTGTGCTCTTCGGGCTGTCTTCTTTATTTCGACGCTTGTTTTTGTTGCGTCGTGATTTCCCATTTCCGTCCCTGACTTCGGATGTACTTGGGTTGCTGGTGCTGCAACGGGCTAACTAGCTGTCCTCGCCCGCGCAAAAGCGGGTCATGAGGCTTGTTAATGCTGCCATTGGTCTCGGCTTTTCTTGGCCAAGGTGTCTGGCAAGCCATTCGTCTCGAACACTGTGCTTGAAAGCTGCTAAGGCTTCAGCGTCCGGACAGTCGACTATTTGGTTCTTTTTAGTGAGGAACCTGTTCCAAAGCTTTCGGGCTGACTCTCCGGGCTGTTGAGTTATATGACTTAAATCATCTGCATCTGGTGGTCGGACATAGGTCCCTTGAAAATTTGCCCGAAAGGCGTCTTCGAGCTCTTCCCAGCTTCCAATGGAGTTTTCGGGGAGGCTTTTAAGCCAGTGTCGAGCTGGCCCTTTGAGCTTGAGGGGTAAGTACTTGATGGCGTGGAGATCGTCTCCTCGAGCCATATGGATATGGAGGATGTAGTCCTCAATCCAGACCCCAGGGTCTGTTGTTCCATCGTATGCCTCTATGTTTACGGGTTTGAATCCCTCTGGAAATTCATGGTCCAGCACCTCATCGGTGAAACATAGGGGGTGTGCGGCACCCCTGTATTTGGGTGTACCATGGTATTGGGATGTTTGTTGTGTTGCATTGCGTGCTGGAGCGCACTTGCGTGGTCCGTAGATGGATCTGGTTGCGTCGTACTTTTGATGCGAGTCCTCACGTGGATCGCGTACTGGCTTATGTACGGCGTCGTTTGTCGTTCTATGTTGGCCATGAGGTCATCTATCCGACTAGATGGCCATTTTGTTTTTTGATTGCGGGGGATCTAAGGCCTCCTCATCGAATTCAGGTAGCAGCTTTCGCTTCGGGTAGCTCTTGGTGTGGCGATTACCGCCAACACATATCCTATAAACACTAGAAACTAGTTGCAACTCCTGGACACAGAACTAGGGTGGTTAAGAAGCCGAGAGGGTCCATTGGTTTCGGGCCCAATGCATGGTAGTAGCTGGTTCCTAAATCGCATATACAGATCTCGGTGCTTAAGGATGGTTCCAATGAAACAACCCACCATGTACTCCTACATGGCCTATCATCGATATCTTTACCAAATCGTGTTCAACACACTTAGCTCACACACATTAGGACATGTTCGCCACTTTCCAATTCATCCGTGATGAATCAGACCTGATACAACTCTAAGCAATAGCAGGCATGACAAACAAGCATGAATGAGTAGGCACATCAGGGCTCAAACAATTCCTACTCATGCTAGTGGGTTCCATCTATTTACTATGGCAATGACAAGTCATGTAGAGGAAAGGGGTTCAACTACCGCAGCATGTAACAGTTGAAACGTTGTTGTCCTAATGCAGTAAAAGAGAGCAGGAGCGAGAGAGTGGGATTGTATCGGAATGAAAAAGGGGGTTTTGCTTGCCTGGCACTTCTGAAGATAGTATAGCTCTTCATCGGTGTCATCGATCACATCGTCGAAACTGCGTCTACTGAGAGGGGACAACACTGGCAAATGAGAGGGAACACAATCAATGCAATGCAACAAACATGATGTATGATCATGGCATGTTAAGGTACTGAATTCACCTAATGCAACAGTTAGTCATATTAATTGAAGTGGAATTCAAACATATAGCAAATTCCAACTCCAAAGCTACATACCATATATTCCATAAAGATGAATTGTCCTAGTTGGTGATGTTAACTTGCTCAAACATGCATGAACATGGCATAAACAGATTCTTCATATTTTTCTGATAATTTTTCATATATAAATTATTTCATTTGGAGTTACGGTTTAATTTCTATGATTTTTAGAAGTTTTGGCTATTTTCTGGAATTTCTTGTAAAAGAATAAATCCAGTAAATGCTTTATTGCGTCAGCGTGACATGAGCAGTCAACTGGGACGGTCCAGGTCAAACCTGACCAGTGGGTCCCGCGTGTCAGTGTCATAGCCTAAATGGTTTTTAGTTAGTCCTAATCCTAACTTAATTAGCAGGCGGGTCCCATCTGTCATAGACCAGGGGGGTCAAACTGGGCCCACCCGGGTTAACTCAGTTAGCGGGGGTCAAACCCCTGGTCAGCAGGGTCAATCCCGCCGGCATTGAGTCACCGGCAAGGCCGAGATGGCGGAGGGGCTCGGATTTTGCCCTTCGACGACCAAATTAGCGGCCGAGACCACCTACAGAGAGCTGGCACTCTCGCGCATCCATTGGAGCAAGCGAGAAAGGCTGCGGTGGAGTGAGCTCGCTGGAGTCGAGCTCGTGGCGGCGGCCGGGGCTCGGGCAACGACGGGTTCGGTGCTACGGTGCAAGGCAGGAGGAGCTGGTGGGCGCTACGGGCTCCTGGAGTCGTGCTGAGCGCAGAGGTGTGCTTGGCTTCGAGCCACTGTGGCTCTAGCCACGACGGCGACAAGGCACGGCGGCGGCGAGCTTCGACCATGGTGGTTAGTGAGGCTAGAGGAGGAAATAGACAGCGAGGAGTGAGGGGTTCGGTAGAGGAGCTCACGGCGGTTGCAGAACGCGTCTCAGCGGGCTCGGGGGAGGTCGGACAACATCGGGGCGTTGCCGGCGATCTCGGAGGTCGAGGGTTGAAGATGACGGTGGTGACGGTGTTGCAGGCCTCCTGCGGTCGCGTGCTTTGTCGTGCGGCTCCACAGCATCAAGGCGGAGCTAGGGGACCAGACGGCGAGGCGAGGCATGCCCGATGGCTGCGGTGGTGCTCGGCGGCGCGCTGCGCTGTGCTCGGGTGCGAGGTGGAGAGGGACCAGAGGGGGGGAGCAGGGGGAGAGTGAGAGAGGTCCGGGGGGTGTCGTGGCGTCTCCAGGCGCTCGAACCAGGGCGGGGAGGAGGAAGCAGGAGGTGGAGGCCTGGGGCACGCGCGCGTCGACATGCCTCTGCCTACTGGCAGAGGTTGAAGACGACCGCTTCGGCCAGTGGGCTGGGCCATCATCTGGGCCGCCAGGTGGGCTGCTACAGGTAAGCCAGGTAAGCCTGCTCTCTCTCT
The DNA here is from genome assembly GCF_002162155.2 of Triticum dicoccoides. Taxonomy (NCBI): domain Eukaryota; kingdom Viridiplantae; phylum Streptophyta; class Magnoliopsida; order Poales; family Poaceae; genus Triticum; species Triticum dicoccoides. Next base: position 171,432,352 of record NC_041392.1, read on the forward strand.
CTCTCTCTTTACTAATTTGTTTTGCTTTTCTATTTTTGTTATTTTGTTTTGATTTAGTTTATAACCCAAATCATTTTAATAAATCCTGAAAATAATTATGGGCATTAAATTAATTATTACAGAGGCCCTTAACTATTTTCAGAATTGTTGGAGCATTTAAAAATATTAATAGTATTTAAATGCCCCAATTCAAATACAATATGGGTTATTTCAAAATCCAGAATGGCCTAAAAAATATTGGCATCATTTTTGGCAGAGGTTTTCACCTTTGTCAAAAATCATGAACTTTTCTAAAGGTCATTCTGGGTTCATTGAAAAGATTTAAACTTGAACCTAGTTGAATTGACTTAGTGCCAGGGCTTGGTCATCCCCAATTCAAATTTCCTTTGAATTTAAACATGATGCATGCTCACTGATGCAACTATTTACAGTCATGAATCTAGGGCTGTGACAACTCACCCCCACCAAACAAGAATCTCGTCCCGAGATTCAAGACGTGAGGTAAGAAGACAGAGGGGGCACAAGACCAACACAATCTTCATGATCCAGGTTGCACCTAATAAGGTTGTTGATTCGTTGCATACATTGATCTTGACATCCTCGCTTTTGAGATCTTCATCCATGTGATGACGACGGAAAGAAGCTATACTAGGATTGATCTTCTCGAAGATCGAGCTATACAAGATCAACTCACGGAATGAGATGTTGAAACATCTCGAGTTGAGACACAAAACACATCGAGAGGGATGGAAGAACAAATGACGGGGTTTGATTTGGTGGGCAACAATTCCACGCTTAGAAAGATGGTGGATGGTGTCAAGGTGGTGAGGAAGTAATTGCCATGATCCTGTAACGGGGCACCTTGGGAAAGGTGACTCGTTGGATTGTTCCCTTAAGTGGCAAAAAGAATTACTTTTGATCCATAGATCATTGAAACTCTTCATACCAGCTTAAGGCAATTTACATTTGATCATTTGAAAGAGCTCAAAGAAATGGCATACTCGAGCTAGGATGGATGATGTGGACTACCTTGTTGAAGACAACGCAATGGATGACTTTTGCTTATCACCGGAAATGTATGGGACCCATGGTAAGTCCACTTTTGAAGATGATCCTTGACAGCAACTGCTGAGAAGGACAACCCATAGGAAATTGGCACAATGGGGTGCAAACTGGAAACAAAATGCAAATGCTGGGAATGATTCTAGTAACTAGGAAGAAACTAAATAGTAGAGAGTGATTCCGCTGTTAGAAAGGTTATGGCATAATCGAAGAAACTGAGAGGAGATCCCAATTAATGCCGACGATAATCCTAGTGCTTGCGCGTGCTCTCAAGAACTTGAGCATTTCCATATTCATCCAGTTTTACCAATATCCGTGTCAAGGATCCTGGCAACACAACACACTACCATGATGAATAGTGATGGACGATGCAGATGTAAAGGGAGATAACACCTTCTCAGATTTCACCTTAGCGAGGCCAAGGGATCAAATCTGGATGATCGACCGAGAGACATTTAGCACTCTGCTTCTAATGTTCTCCTTGATGCGCTAGCATAACCCATTTATTGATATGGTTTGGTATCTAGGACATCAAGTAAAAGGTCGGACTTCGGGAACTCAAAAATCCATAAGGAACTACTATTGGAATAAATTCTACGAGATCCTTATGGGGAGGTGGCCAACTTCTTCAAACAAGATAATACAATAATAGGTCTTCTGGTTGGGTGTGTTGGCCATGTCATCCACTTTACCGGTTACCGAGAGACCAAGCTCTTGGGAAAACGTCCCAACCATCACATCTGCCTGAGATTCAGATGTAGTTGGTGTCAGGATATTCCAGACTCATCGAGTCTAGAAAGAAAAACCAAAAAAATCAGTTGTAACTTTTAATCAGTTTAATTTCCATGCTTGTAGTAGTAATTAAAAAGAAAACCCAAAAATATTTCCTGTTCTTCTTTTGCTTGTTGGGAGCTTTCCCGTGTAAATAGTTTTTTCCTTTTATTTTCTTTGGGGGTTGATAGGAGAAGACCATAATTAAATTGTTGAAGTGGCTCTTATATGCATTATTGTTTATCTGACAAAAGAGCCCATATTGCCTTGTCTTCTCCTATTTATTGAATGCTTGCAGATTCCAGCTTAGTCCAATGCATGTGCACTATTATAATTATTCACATCATTTGATCGTGCAAGTGAAAGGCAATTATGATGACATCTGATGGACTGGCTGAGATGAGAAAAGCTTGTATGAACTCGACCTCTCTTGTTTTTGTAAATATGATTAGTTCACCGTTCCTGATTCAGCCTATTATGAATAAACGTGTTTGCAATGACAACTAGAGATCATAGTTTCTTGTGCCATCCTTGATTAGCTATGAGTCATAATGGTTTACCTTGCGTGCCAACATGCTATTAAAATGGTTATGATGTGGTATGATAGGGTGGTATCCTCCTCTGAATGATTTAAGTGACTTGACTTGGCACATGTTCACGCATGTAGTTGAAACAAAATCAACATAGCCTTCATGATATTTATGTTCATGGTGGATTATATCCTACTCATGCTTGCATTCAGTGTTGATTAATTTTAATGCATGTTCATGACTGTTGTCGCTCTCTAGCTGGCCGCTTCCCGGTCTTTTGCTAGCCTTCACCTGTACTAAGCGGGAATACTTCTTGTGCATCCAAACTCCTTAAACCCCAAAGTTATTCCACATGAGTCCACTATACCTACCTATATACGGTATCTACCTGCCGTTCCAAGTAAATTTGTATGTGCCAAACTCTAAACCTTCAAATAAATATCCTGTTTTGTATGCTCGGATAGTTCATGTATCAACTAGGGCTGCATGTATCTTCCATGTTAGGCGGGTTATTCTCAAGAGGAGTGGACTCCGCTCCTCACTCACAAGATAAATGTCTGGTCACCGGGATGCCCAGTCCCATGCTTTATGCAAACTAAATCAAAATAATTGCAAACAAAACTCCCCCTGGGACTCTTGTTAGTTGGAGGCACTCGTTGTTTCGAGCAAGCCATGGATTGATGCTTGTTGGTGGAAGGGGGAGTATAAACTTTACCATTCTATTTGGGAACCGCCTATAATGTGTGTAGCATGGAAGGTATCGCCATCTCTTGGTTGTTATGTTGACAATGAAAGTATACCACTCAAAATATTATTCACCTCTGTTTCAAAACCGAGCTCTGGCACCTCTACAAATCCCTGCTTCCCTTTGCGAAGGGCCTATCTATTTACTTTTATACTGAGTCATCATCCTCTTATTAAAAATCACCAGTTGGAGAGCACCGCTGTCATTTTCATTCATTACTGTTAGTTTACATTGAGTATGACTTGACTGGATCTCTTTTACCATGAATTACAATGTCTAGTCAGTCCTTGGTCTTTAAAGGTGCTCTGCATTTATGTTTTACGGTCTCAGAAAGGGCTAGCGAGATACCATCTTGTTATATCATATTATGATTGTTTTGAGAAAGTGTTTTCATCCGAGATTTATTATTATGGCTCGCTAGTTGATTATGCTATTGATATGAGTGAACTTGAGACCTATGCGTTATTACGAATGTGGTTAGTTATAATCTTTGCTGAAAACTTGAATGCTGGCTTTACATATTTACAACAACAAGAGCAAATAGAGTTTGTAAAAGTTTTCTTTATCACTTTCAGTTTGTCAACTGAATTGCCTGAGGACAAGCAAAGGTTTATGCTTGGGGGAGTTGATACGTCTCCAATGTATCTACTTTTCCAAACACTTTTGCCCTTGTTTTGGACTCTAACTTGCATGATTTGAATGGAACTAACCCGGACTGACGTTGTTTTTAGCAGAATTACCAAGGAGTTATTTATGTGCAGGAGGAAACGTTCTCTGAATGACCTGAAACTTCACGGAGCCACTTTTCAGAAAATAAGAAAAATCCCTGCCAAAGATGAAGGCCAGGGGGCCCACCGTCTATCCACGTGGGTGGGGGCGCGCCTGCCCCCCTAGGGCATGCCCCCTACCTTGTGGGCCCCCTATTGCCTCTCCGACTCCAACTCCACCTCCATATATTGAGTTTCAGGGAGAGAAAAATCAAAGAGAAGAAATCATTGCGTTTTACGATACGGAGCCGCCGCCAAGCCCTAAAACCTCTCGGGAGGGCTGATCTGGAGTCTGTTTGGGGCTCCGGAGAGGGGAATCCGTCGCCATCGTCATCATCAACCATCCTCCATTACCAATTTCATGATGCTCACCGCCGTGCGTGAGTAATTCCATCATAGGCTTGCTGGACGGTGATGGATTGGATGGGATCTATCATGTAATCGAGTTAGTTTTGTTAGGGTTTGATCCCTAGTGTCCACTATGTTCTGAGATTGATGTTGCTATGACTTTGCTATGCTTAATGCTTGTCACTAGGGCCCGAGTGCCATGATTTCAGATCTGAACCTATTATGTTTTCATCAATATATGAGTGTTCTTGATCCTATCTTGCAAGTCTATAGTCACCTATTATGTGTTATGATCCGTTAACCCCGAAGTGACAATAATCGGGATATTTACCGGTGATGACCGTAGTTTGAGGAGTTCATGTATTCACTATGTGTTAATGCTTTGTTCCGGTTCTCTATTAAAAGGAGGCCTTAATATCCCTTAGTTTCCGTAAGGACCCCGCTGCCACGGGAGGGTAGGACAAAAGATGTCATGCAAGTTCTTTTCCATAAGCACGTATGACTATATTCGGAATACATGCCTACATTATATCAACGAACTGGAGCTAGTTCTGTGTCACCCTAGGTTATGACTGTTACATGATGAACCGCATCCAGCATAATTCTCTATCACCGATCCATTGCCTACGAGCTTTCCATATATTGTTCTCCGCTTATTTACTTTTCATTGCTATTGCTATCATCGCTACAAAATACCAAAAACATTACTTTTACTACTGTTACCTTTTGCTACCGTTATCACTACTATCATATTACTTTGGTACTAAACACTTTGCTGCAGATATTAAGTTTCCAGGTGTGGTTGAATTGACAACTCAGCTGCTAATACTTGAGAATATTCTTTGGCTCCCCTTGTGTCGAATCAATAAATTTGGGTTGAATACTCTACCCTCGAAAACTGTTGCGATCCCCAATACTTGTGGGTTATCAGAAGCCACTAGTGAAACCTATGGCCCCTGGGTCTATTCTCCATTATATTAATCTTCTGTTAACAAGCTATTTCTATTACCTTTTATTTTGCAATCTTTAATTTTAATCTTTATCTTAAAAATACCAAAAATATTATCTTATCATCTCTATCAGATCTCACTCTCGTAAGTGACCGTGAAGGGATTGACAACCCCTTTCTCGTGTTGGTTGCAAGGTTCTTATTTGTTTGTGTAGGTACGAGGGACTTGCGTGTGGCCTCCTACTGGATTGATACCTTGGTTCTCAAAAACTGAGGGAAATACTTACGCTACTTTGCCGCATCACCCTTTCCTCTTCAAGGGAAAACCAACGCAGTGCTCAAGAGATAGCACCCGTCGAGCCCACATCCGAACAGGATGATGTGGCGGAGGGGCAGGTTAATATCGACAATCCGGTCGGGAACTAGGACTTTATCGTGCCAGAGGAACCCCTCGAGCAGGAGCGCTTTAAGCGCCAACTAATCGCCACTGCAAGAAGCCTAAAGAAGCAGCAGTAACGGCTCCAAGCCAAACATGATACACTCAACGATAGATGGACTCAAGTCCTAGCTGCCGAAGAACATGGCCTTCAACGCCCAACAAAAGCTTATCCAAAGCACCGGCTACTGCCACAATTTGACGACGAGGCCGTCAAGCCAAACCCGTCGAAACATGACCGCACCGATGAACCAGATCGGCCACCACGTGGGCGTGACAAAGCAACCACCCACGCCGAACACCAACCCACACCTCGCCATAAGGGTAGAGACAACGGCTCCAGGATACACCTACGATCTACGACGAGAAGTGAATAATAGAGCAGGCCAAACAAGATCAATCTACGGATCAAGGGGGCGCACCCCCAACATGGGAAGATGAGTGTCAAGCTTGGCCTGACAGGCATAACCTCACCAGGGCCAAAAACCGCATACGGACTTCATCTTAATTGTGTCGTGACGTCGCCCGATACTAAGGCGCCGCACACCCCTTATGCTTCACTGATGAGGTAATGGAGCACCAGTTCCCAGAAGGGTTTTAACCTGTGAACATTGAATCATACGACGAAACAACAGATCCCACAGTATGGATTGAAGATTTTCTTCTCCACATCCCCATGGCCCGCAGTGACGATCTCCATGACATCAAGTACCTCCCCCTCAAACTCACGGGACCAGCACGACACTGGTTAAACAGCCTCCCAGAAAACTCCATTGGTAGCTGGGAAGATCTGGAGGATGCCTTTAGAGACAACTTCCAAGGTACCTATGTTCGGCCTCTAGATGCCGATGACCTCAGTCACATAGTCCAGCAACCCGGAGAGTCAGTACGAAAGCTCTGGACCAGGTTCTTAATTAAATAGAACCAAATTGTAGACTGTCCGGACGCCGAAGCTCTCGCGGCCTTTAAACACAGCGTCCGGGCGAGTGGCTCGCTCGACACCTCGGCCAAGAAAAACCGAAGTCCATGGCAGCTCTCACTGCACTTTTGTTCTGCTTTTGCACGTGAGAAGATAGCTGGCTAGCTCGTAGAAGCACCAGCACTAGCGACCCCGGCACCTCCGAAGCCAAAGATGGCAACGGCAGGCCACGGCGCAATAAACACAAGCGCCGAAACAACAATGAAGATACCGAAGACACGACGGTCAACACCGGATTCAGTGGCTCTAAGCCCCGCCAGCGGAAGAATCCATTTAAAGGAAACAAAGATGGTCCATCTAGTCTGGACCGAATACTAGATCGTCCTTGCGAGATCCATGGCACCCCAGACTAGCCTGCCAATCATACCAACAGAAATTGTTGGGTCTTTAAACAGGCCCGTAAGCTAAACACCGAACATAAAGGGAAGGGGCCGCCCAACGAGGACGACGATGAAGAGCCTCGCCCAACAAACACCGGGGGGCAAAAGAAATTTCCCCCTGAGGTAAAAATTGTGAACATGATTTATGTCACTCATATCCCCAAGCGGTAGCGCAAGCGCGCACTAAGGGACGTTTATGCCATAGAGCCAGTCGCCCTAAAATTTAATCCATGGTCGACCTGTCCGATCACTTTTGATCGCAGAGACCATTCGACCAGTATCCATCATGGAGGTTCGGTAACATTGGTCCTCGATCCAATTATCGATGGATTCCATCTCACGCGCGTCCTTATGGATAGCGGTAGCAGTCTTAACCTGCTTTACCAGGACACTGTCCGTGAAATGGGCATTGATCCGTCAAGAATCAAGCCCACCAATACCACCTTCAAAGGAGTGATACCCGGCGTAGAGGCCTGCTGCACAGGGTCCATAACGCTGGAGGTAGTCTTAGGCTCACTGGATAATTTCTGAAGTGAAGACTTGATCTTCGACATCTTCCCTTTCCGCAGTGGCTATCACGCACTGTTCGGACGAACCGCGCTCGCCCATTTCAACGCAGTCCCGCACTATGCTTATCTAAAGCTCAAGATGCTTGGACCACATAGCATTATAACAGTTAATGGAAACACAGAGCGCTCCCTCCGTACTGAGGAGCACACTGCAGCACTCACAGCTGTATTACAGGGTGGCCTTATTAAGCCAGACACTGTCAAACGAGTCCGGCCTACCCTGCAGAATGACAGTCCGCCTCGTCCAGAGCTAGAATAGCAATCCGGCCTCCGTCAAAGCCCCAACCTGATTGCGGCATACGTACCGCAAGTACATAATTACGCACTAAAAATACCATGGGCAAAGACGGAGGCACACTAAAAACAAAGTCCACAATACGGCTCGACCCTATTTGGACCCGCATATTCTTCCTTTTCTTCCTCTTATTTTTATTTTTTGAGGTTCCTTACGACCCACATCACTTTTCGATGGTACCAAGGGATCTTTTTTAGGCCCCTCATGTATACTCGATCATTGATCCCCTAAAAGGATCATACACCAAGGCGAAAAGCAGCGCAGACGTGCGGCAGAATGTCCAAAGGATCTTCAAGATCATCTTTTCCTTTTCAGGAACTGTATACAACTTTCCCTTTGGCTCGGCATGTAAAATAGTGCTACCTCTTGATCATGCGTTGTTTTTCCCTTGAAGAGGAAAGGGTGATGTAGCAAAGTAGCATAAGTATTTCCCTCAGTTTTTGAGAACCAAGATATCAATCCAGTAGGATACTACACGCAAGTCGCCTAGTACCTTCACAAACAATCAAGAACCTTGCAACGAACGCGATAAAGGGGTTGTCAATCCCTTCACGACCACTTGCAAAAGTGAGATCTGATAAAGATAATAAGATAAATATTTTTGGTATTTTTGTTGTATATATTGGAAAATAAAGATTGCAAAATAAATAGTAAACTAGAATTATAGATCGGAAACTTATATGATGATTCACTAGTGGCTTCTCTCATGATAGCATATATTACGGTGGGTGAACAAAGTACTGCCGAGCAATTGATAGAAAAGCACATAGTTATGATGATATCTAAGGCAATGATCATCAATATAGGCATCACGTCCGTGTCAAGTAGACCGAAACGATTCTCCATCTACTACTATTACTCCACACATCGACCGCTATCCAACATGCATCTAGAGTATTAAGTTCATAAGAACAGAGTAACGCATTAGGCAAGATGACATGATGTAGAGGGATAAACTCAAGCAACATGATATAAACCCCATCTTTTTATCCTCGATGGAAACAATACAATACATGCCTTGCTGACCCTGCTATCACTAGGAAAGGACACCGCAAGATTGAACCCAAAGCTAAGCACTTCTCCCATTGCAAGAAAGATCAATCTAGTAGGCCAAACTAAATCGATAATTCGAAGAGACTTCCAAAGATATCAAATCATGCATATAAGAATTCAGAGAAGAACCAAATAATATTCATAGATAATCAAATTCATAAACCCACAATTCATCGAATCTCGGCAAACACACCGCAAAAGAGTATTACATCGAATAGATCTCCAAGAACATTGAGGAGAACTTTGTATTGAGAACCAAAGAGAGACAAGAAACCATCTAGCTAATAACTATGGACCTGGAGGCCTGTGGTAAGCTACTCACACATCATCGGAGAGGCTATGGTGTTGATGTAGAAGCCCTCCGTGATCGAATCCCCCTCCGGCAGATCGCCGGAAAAGGCCCCAAGATGGGATCACACAGGTACAGAAGGTTGCGGTGGTGTAAAAGTTGTTTCATGGCTCTCCTGGATGTTTTTAGGGTACATGGGTATATATAGGCGAAAGAAGTACGTCAGTGGAGCTCCATGGGGCCCACGTGGGTGGGGGGCGCCTACCCCCTGGGCGCACCCCCTGCCTCGTGGAAGCGTCACAGACTTCCAGACTTGTACTCCAAGTCTCCTGGGTTGCATTTGTTCCAAGAAAGATCCTCTGAAGGTTTCGTTCCGTTTGGATTCCGTTTGATATTCCTTTTCTGCGAAACACTGAAATAGGCAAAAAAATAGCAATTTGCATTGGGCCTTCGGTTAATAGGTTAGTTCCAAGAATAATATAAAAGTGCATACTAAAGCCCATTAAACATCCAAAACAGATAATATAATAGCATGGAACAATAAAAAAGTATAGATACGTTGGAGACGTATCAAGCATCCCCAAGCTTAATTCCTGCTAGTCCTCGAGTAGGTAAATGATAAAAACGGAATTTTTGATGTGCAATGCTACCTAACATAATTTTCAATGTAATTTTCTTTATTGTGGCATGAATATTTAGATCCGAAAGATTCAAGACAAAAGTTTAATATTGACATAAAAACAATAATACTTCAAACATACTAACCAATTTATTATGTCTTCTTAAAATAACATAGCCAAAGAAAGCTAATCCCTACAAAATCATATAGTTTGGCCATGCTTCATTTTCGTCAACAAAATGCTCCCATCATGCACAACACCGATGACAAGCCAAGCAATTGTTTCAAACTTTAGTATTCTCAAACTTTTTCAACTTTCAAGCAGTACATGAGCGTGAGCCATGGACATAGCACTATGGGTGGAATAGAATATGATGATGAAGGTTGTGTGGAGAAGACAAAAAGGGAGAAAGTCTCACATTGATGCGTCTAATCAATGGGCTATGGATATGCCCATCAATTGATGTCAATGCGAGGAGTAGGGATTGCCATGCAATGGATGCACTAGAGCTATAAATGTATGAAAGCTCAACAAAAGAAACTAATTGGGTGTGCATCCAACTTGCTTGCTCACGAAGACCTAGGGCATTTTGAGGAAGCCCATTGTTGGAATATACAAGACAAGCTCTATAATGAAAATTCCCACTAGTATATGAAAGTGACAAAATAAGAGACTCTCTATCACGAAGATCATGGTGCTACTTTGAAGCACAAGTGTGGAAAAAGGATTGTGACATTGCCCCTTCTCTCTTTTTATTTGGCCTTTTTTATTATTATTTCCTCACAGGACAATGCTCTAATAATGATGATCATCACACTTCTATTTATTTACAACTCGATACTAGAACAAAATATGACTCTATATGAATGCCTCCGGCGGTGTACCGGGATGTGTAATGATTCAAGAGTGACATGTATAAAAATTATGAGCGGTGGCTTTGCCACAAATAAGATGTCAACTAAATGATCATGCAAGGCAATATGACAATGATGGAGCGTGTCATAATTGGAATGGTGGAAAGTTGCATGACAATATATCTCGGAATGGCTATGGAAATGCCATAATTGGTATGTATGGTGGATGTTTTGAGGAAGATATAAGGAGGTTTATGTGTGAAAGAGTGTATCATATCACGGGGTTTGGATGCACCGGTGAAGTTTGGACCAACTCTTGAGGTGAGAAAGGGCAATGCACGGTACCGAAGAGGCTAGCAATGATGGAAGGGTGAGAGTGCGTATAATCCATGGACTCAACATTAGTCATAAAGAACTCACATACTTATTCCAAAAATCTACAAGTCATCAAAACCAAGCACTACACGCATGCTCCTAGGGGGATAGATTGGTAGGAAAATACCATCGCTCGTCCCCAACCGCCACTCATAAGGAAGGCAATCAAAGAACACCTCGTGCCTCAAATTTGTCACACAATGGTTACCATACGTGCGTGCTACGGGACTTGCAAACCTTAACACAAGTATTTCTCAGCTTCACAATTACTTAACTAGCATGACTCTAATATTACCATCTTCATATCTCAAAACAAGCATCAAGTATCAAACTTCTCATAGTATTCAATGCAGTCTATATGGAAGTTTTTATTATACCCATCTTGGATGCCTATCATATTAGGACTAATTTTATAGCCAAAGCAAATTACCATGCTGTTCTAAAAGACTCTCAAAATAATATAAGTGAAGCATGAGAGATCAATAATTTCTATAAAATAAAACCACAACTGTGCTCTAAAAAGATATAAGTGAAGCACTAGAGTAAGATTATCTAGCTCAAAAGATATAAGTGAAGCACATAGAGTATTCTAATAAATTCCGATTCATGTGAGTCTCTTCCAAAAGGTTTGTACAGCAACTATGATTATGGTAAACTAAAAAGCAAAGACTCAAATCATACAAGACACTCCAAGCAAAACACATATCATGTGGTGAATAAAAATATAGCCTCAAGTAAAATTACCGATAGACGAAGAAGAAAGAGGGGATGCCTTCCGGGGCATCCCCGAGCTTAGGCTTTTGGTTGTACTTGAATTTTTACCTTGGGGTGCCTTGGGAATCCCCAAGCTTAGGCTCTTGCCACTCCTTATTCCAAAATCCATCAAATCTTTACCCAAAAACTTGAAAACTTCACAACACAAAACTTCAACAGAAAATATCATGAGCTCCGTTAGTATAAGAAAATAAATCACCACTTTATGGTACTGTAATTAACTCATTCTTTATTTATATTGGTGTTAAACCTACTGTATTCCACTTCTCTATGGTTCATACCACCCCGATACTAGCCATAGATTCATCAAAATAAGCAAACAACACACGAGAAACAGAATCTGTCAAAAACAGAACAGTCTGTAGCAATATGGAGGTTTCAAATACTTCTGTAACTCCAAAATTCAGAAAAAATAGGAAGACCTAAATAATTTGTATATTGATCAACCGCAGTTGGAATTGGTATTTTATCGCTCCCTGGTAAAAAATTAAAATTATTCTCGTGAGCGCATATTTTCTGTTTTTCCAGCAAGATCAAACAACAATCACCCAAGAAGATCCTAAAGGCTTTACTTGACACAAACACTAATTAAAACATAAAAAACACAATCATAGCAGAGGCTAGATGAATTATTTATTACTAAACAGGAACAAAAGGCAAGGAACAAAAATAAAATTGGGTTGCCTCCCAACAAGCACTATCGTTTAACGCCCCTAGCTAGGCATAAAACAAGAATAGATCTAGGTATTGTCATCTTTGGTATGCAATCCATAATTGGCTCTCATAATAGATTTAATAAGGTAATCTAATTTTATTTCTAGGAAAGTATTCCATGCATTTCCTTAACGGAAATTGAAATCTAATATTTCCTTCTTTCATGTCAATAATTGCACCAATCGTTCTAAGGAAATGTCTACCAAGAATAATAGGACATATAGGATTGCAATCTATATCAAGAACAATGAAATCTATGGGCACATAATTCCTATTTGCAACAATAAGAACATCATTAATTCTTCCCATAGGTTTCTTAATGGTGGAATTCGCAAGGTGCAAATTTAAAGAACAATCATCAAATTCACGGAAACCTAACACATCACATAAACTTTTTGGAATCATGGAAACACTAGCACCCAAATCACATAAAGCATAGCATTCATGATCCTTGATCTTAATTTTAATGGTAGATTCCCATTCATCATAAAGTCTCCTAGGGATAGAAACTTCTAGTTCAAGCTTTTCTTCATAAGATTGCATTAAAGCATCAATCATATGTTTAGTAAAGGCCTTATTTTGATCATAAGCATGAGGATAATTTAATACGGATTGCAACAAGGAAATACAATCTATCAAAGAGAAATTATCATAATTAAATTCCTTGAAATCCAAAATAGTGGATTCATTGCTATGTAAAGTTTTGACCTCTTCAATCCCACTTTTATTAATTCTAGCATCAAGATCTAAAAACTCCAAATCATTGGGATGCCTTTTAACTAAAGTTGAATCATCTCCAGTCCCATCTTTATCAAGATTCATAATGGAAAACAAAGATTTAATAGGAGATACATCAATCACTTTTAGATCTTCATCATCATTATCATGAAAACTAGAAGAACACGCTTTCACAAAGCAATGTTTTTTAGCACGCATCCTAGCGGTTCTTTCTTTGCACTCATCAATGGAAATTCTCAAGGCTTTGAGAGACTCATTGATGTCATGCTTAGGTGGGATAGATCTAAGTTTCAAAGAATTAACATCAAGAGAAATTCTATCCACGTTCCTAGCCAAGTCATCAATCTTAGGAAATTTTTCTTCAAGCAAAGCATTGAAATTCTTTTGCAAATTCATAAATTCTTTAACATTAGTCTCAAAATCAGAGGGCACCTTATTAAAATTTCCATAAGATTTGTTGTAGGAATTACCATAATTATTAGAGGAATTACTAGGAAACGGCCTAGAATTAAAATTTCCTCTATACGCGTTGTTACCAAAATTGTTCCTACCAACAAAATTCACATCCATAGATTCATTATTATTCTCAATCAAAATGGACAAAGGCATATCATTACAATCAGAAGAAACACTCTTATTGGCAAACAATTTCATAATTTCATCCATCTTTCCACTCAGAACATTAATCTCTTCAATAGCATAAACTTTTTTACTAGTGGATCTTTCGGTGTGCCATTGAGAATAATTAACCATAATATTGTCTAGGAGTTTAGTAGCTTCTCCTAAAGTGATTTCCATAAAAGTGTCTCCTGCGGCTGAATCTAAAAGATTTCTAGAAGCAAAATTCAATCCAGCATAAAAATTCGGTATAATCATCCATAAATTCAAACCATGTGTAGGCCAATTACGTATCATTAATTTCATCCTCTCCCAAGCTTGTGCAACATGCTCCTGATCAAGTTGCTTAAAATTCATAATATCGTTTCTAAGAGAGATGATCTTAGCGGGAGGAAAATACTTAGAGATAAAAGCATCTTTGCACTTATTCCATGAATCAATACTATTTTTAGGCAAAGAAGAGAACCAAGTTTTAGCATGATCTCTAAGCGAAAATGGGAATAGCTTCAATTTAACAATATCATTATCCACATCTTTCTTCTTTTGCATATCGCACAAATCAACAAAGTTGTTTAGATGGGTAGCGACATCTTCACTAGGAAGGCCGGAAAATTGATCTTTCATGATAACATTCAACAAAGCAGCATTAATTTCATAAGATTCAACATCGGTAATAGGAGCAACCGGAGTGCCAATAAAATCATTGTTGTTGGTATTGGAAAAGTCACATAATTTAGTATTATCTTGAGCCATCATGACAAACAATCAATCCAACACACAAGAACACAGGAAGCAAGCAAAAAAGAGGCGAACGGAAAAAGGGGTGAACAAAATGGCAAAGGTTAAGCGAGGGAGAGGAAAACGAGAGGCAAATGGCAAATAATGTAATGCGACGGCGAAGAGTTTGTGATGGGTACTTGATATGTCTTGACTTGAGCGTAGATCTCCTCGGCAACGGCGTCGGAAATCCTTCCTGCTACCTCTTGAGCATGCGTTGGTTTTCCTTTGAACAGGAAAGGGTGATGCAGCAAAGTAGCGTAAGTATTTCCCTTAGTTTTTGAGAACCAAGGTATCAATCCAGTAGGAGACTACACGCAAGTCGCCTAGTACATGCACAAACAATCAAGAACCTTGCAACCAACACGATAAAGGGTTGTCAATTCCTTCACGGCAACTTGTGATGACCCACAAGTATAGGGGATCTATCGTAGTCCTTTCAATAAGTAAGAGTGTCGAACCCAACGAGGAGCAGAAGGAAATGATAAGTGGTTTCCAGCAAGGTATTCTCTGCAAATACTGAAATAAATGGTAACAGATAGTTTTGTGATAGGATAATTTGTAACAAGCAACAAGTAACAAAAGTAAATAAAGTGCAGCAAGGTGGCCCAATCCTTTTTGTAGCAAAGGAAAAGCCTGGAAAAACTCTTATATAGAGAAAAGCGCTCCCGAGGACACATGGGAATATCGTCAAGCTAGTTTTCATCACGTTCATATGATTCGCGTTCGGTACTTTGATAATTTGGTATGTGGGTGGACCGGTGCTTGGGTACTGCCCTTACTTGTACAAGCATCCCACTTATGATTAACCTCTATTGCAAGCATACGCAACTACAACAAAAGTATTAAGGTAAACCTAACCATAGCATGAAACATATGGATCCAAATCAGCCCCTTACGAAGCAACGCATAAACTAGGGTTTAAGCTTCTATCACTCTAGCAACCCATCATCTACTTATTACTTCCCAATGCCTTCCTCTAGGCCCAAATAATGGTGAAGTGTTATGTAGTCGACGTTCACATAATACCACTAGAGGAGAGACAACATACACCTAATCAAAATATCGAACGAATACCAAATTCACATGTCTACTAATAGCAAGACTTCTCCCATGTCCTCGGGAACAAACGTAACTACTCACAAAGCATAATGATGTTCATAATCAGAGGGGTATTAATATGCATAGAGGATATGAACATATGATCTTCCACCAAATAAACCAACTAGCATCAACTACAAGGAGTAATTAACACTACTAGCAACCCACAGGTACCAATCCCGGACTTGGAGACAAGAATTGGATATAAGAGATGAACTAGGGTTTTGAGAGGAGATGGTGCTGGTGAAGATTTTGATGGAGATTGCCCTCTCCCGATGAGAGGATCGTTGGTGATGACGATGGCGATGATTTCCCCCTCCCGGAGGGAAGTTTCCCCGGCAGAACAGCCCCGCCAGAGCCCTAGATTGGTTCCGCCAAGGTTCCGCCTCATGGTGGCGGAGTTTCGTCCGAGAAGATGGCTTATGATTTTTTCTTCATCGAAAGACTTCATATAGCAGAAGATGGCCATCGGAGGGCCACCAGGGGGCCCACGAGGTAGGGGAGCGCGCCCCCCACCCTCGTGGGCAGGGTGTGGCCCCCTGGTGAACTTCTTGCGCTCAATATTTTTTATATATTCTGAAATTGACTTTTGTGAAGTTTCAGGACTTTTGGAGCTCTGCATAATAGGTCTCTAATATTTTCTCCTTTTCCAGCCCAGAATCCCAGCTGCCGGCATTCTCCCTCTTTATGTAAACCTTGTAAAATAAGAGAGAATAGGCATAAGCATTGTGACATAATGTGTAATAGCATCCCATAATGCAATAAATATCGATATAAAAGCATGATGCAAAATGGACGTATCAACTCCCCTAAGCTTAGACCTTGCTTGTCCTCAAGCGAAAGCCGAAATCGAAAAATATGTCCACATGTTTAGAGATAGAGGTGTCGATAAAAGTAAAATACGGACATGAGGGCACCATGATCATTCTTAGAACAACAACTTACATAATTCTTGTCATATGATCTCTTATGCTAGAGTAATAATTCAATCACAATTTCAAGTATGAATCGTAAACTTCATTGAAAACTAAAAAACTATAATCTCAGTCATTGGAGCAATTGCAATTTATCATAACATAGGAAAGAATCAATATATAAGAGCTTTTCAGCAAGTCCACATACTCAACTATCATATAGTCTTTCACAGTTGCTAACACTCACGCAATACTCATGGGTATGGAGTTTTAATTGGACACAGAGAAAGATAGGGGCTTATAGTTTTGCCTCCCAACATTTTACCTCAAGGGTAATGTCAACAATAATAGTTCATGAAAACTCACATCCAATTAGCCATATATACCAGGATCTTTCCAACATACTGTGCTTGCCAAAGGATAAAATGTAAAAAGGAAGGGTCAAGATCACCATGACTCTTATGCAGGGTAGGAGATAAAAGTAAAAGATAGGCCCTTCGCAGAGGGAAGCAGAGGTTGTCATGCGCTTTTATGGTTGGATGCACAAAATCTTAATGCGAAAGAACGTCACTTTATATTGCCACTTGTGATATGGACCTTTATTATGCAGTCTGTCGCTTTTATTTCTTCCATATCACACGATCGTATAAAGTTTATTTTCTCCCACACTAATAAGTCATACATATTTAGAGAGCAATTTTTATTGCTTGCACCGATGACAACTTACTTGAAGGATCTTACTCGATCCATAGGTAGATATGGTGGACTCTCATGGAAAAACTAGTTTAAGGGTATTTGGAAGCACAAGTAGTATCTCTACTTGGTGCGATGAATTTGGCTAGCATGAGAGGGAAAGTAAGCTCAACCATGTTGGATGATCCATGACAATATAATTTATCTCAGATGTAAGAAAACATAACCCATTATGTTGTCTTCCTTGTCCAACGTCAACTCTTTAGCATGTCATATTTTAATGAGTGCTCACAATCATAAAAGATGTCCAAGATAGTATATTTATATGTGAAGACCTGTCTTTCTTTATTACTTCCTATTAATTGCAACAATGACCAAAACTATGTTTGTCAACTCTCAACAACTTTTATTCATCATACTTTTTCTATGTGAGCTCATTACTCTCCATAAGATCCATATGATCTCTTTGTTTCCTTTTTTATTTATTTCTCTTTTCTTTTATTCACTTAGGATCATGGCAAAATAATCAAGCCCTTGACTCAACACTAATCTTTATTATATATAGTTCACGGACTCTATTACATAGAAGGATCATAAAGCAAAACTCACAACTACATCATACTAAAAACTTTATGCTACTGGATCAAAATATTACCAAAAGGATCGAACTAAGAAAACGGTAAAGGTAAAAGTGATGGTGATACGATACCGGGGCACTCCCCCAAGCTTGGCAGTTGCCAAGGGGAGTGCCCATACCCATGTGATTATGTCTCTTTTGTTGGTGAAGAAGATGGTGGTTTTGTTGATGGCGTATGCTTCTTCCTTAATTTGCGCTTGAGGACCGAATTTTGGTCCCTTAGGTCCTCGATCTCCTGCTCCAGGCTCAGTATCTTTTTGCATAGTTCCTGTTTGTTTTCCTGCAAGTGGCGAAAAGGGATAAACTCGATCTTAGGTTTCTTTACTCTATCAGGGAGGCTTGACTTTTTGAACTCCACATGCATGTCCCCAGGTTGAGGTAGTGCGACTTCATCTTCATCTGAGCTCGTCTCCTCCTTTCCCTTAGGTTCATAGTCCTCTTCTTCTTCTTCCGTAGTCCAACCACAATGCTCCACATCCCCATAGACCTTAGGATTTGCAAGGTAATCAGCCATATAGCTCTCTCCTTCCGAATCCTGGGACGGCATGTTGTTCAAATTTGCAGCAGGACAGCTCGAAACAAAGACAGGAGATATTTGCGTGACACGGGAGTCAAAACCTTCGGGATATTATATAATGATTTTTTACCGACCAAAATATGTAACGTGTAAGAAAACGGAGTCCGGAAAGTGCACGAGGTGCCCACGAGGTAGGGGGCGCACCCAGTAGGGTAGGGCGCGCCCTCCACCCTCGTGGAACCCTCGTGTCCTTCCCGGACTGCTTCTTATTTTTCTACTTTTCTAAATATTCCAAAACAGAGAAATATTGCCTTAAAAATTGTTTTGGAGTCGGTTTACTTACCGTACCACATACCTATTCCTTTTCGGAGTCTGAAACATTCCGGAAAGTGTCCTTTATGTATTCCTCTGGGGTTACGGTCTCAATAACATTGGTTTCAACATTTATGGGATTACCTGAGATATAATGTTTAATTTTTTGACCGTTCACCACCTCCGGATTTGTGCCTTCGAAATTGTTGATTTTTATGGAACCGGAATGATAGACCTCCTCGATAACGTAAGGACCTTCCCATTTAGAGAGAAGTTTTCCTACAAAAAATCTTAAATGAGAGTTGTATAGCAATACATAATCACCTACATTAAACTCACGCTTTTGTATCCTTTTATGATGCCATCTTTTAACTTTTTCTTTAAACAACTTGGCATTTTCGTAGGCTTGGGTTCTCCATTCATCGAGTGAGCTAATATCAAATAACCTCTTCTCATCGGCAAGTTTAAAATCATAATTGAGCTCTTTAATAACCCAATATGCCTTGTGTTCTAGTTCGAGAGGTAAGTGACATGCTTTTCCATAAACCATTTTATACGGAGACATACCCATAGGATTTTTGTATGCAGTTCTATAGGCCCATAATGCATCATCAAGTTTCTTGGACCAATTCTTTCTAGATCTATTAACAGTCTTTTGCAAAATTAATTTGAGCTCTCTGTTACTCAATTCTACTTGACCATTAGACCGTGGGTGATAAGGAGATGCAATTCTATGGTTAACATCATACTTAGCAAGCATTTTACGAAAGGCACCATGAATAAAATGTGAACCACCATCAGTCATTAAGTATCTCGGGACTCCAAATCTTGGAAAAATAACTTCTTTAAGCATTTTAATATAGGTGTTATGATCAGCACTACTAGTTGGAATAGCTTCTGCCCACTTAGTAACGTAATCAACAACAACTAAAATATGTGTATAACCGTTAGAGGCAGGAAAAGGTCCCATATAGTCAAAGCCCCAAACATCAAATGCTTCAATAATGAGTAAATAGTTCATAGGCATTTCTTGACGTCTACTAATATTACCAATTCTTTGACATTCATCACAAGATAAGACAAACTTATGGGCATCTTTGAAGAGAGTGGGCCAATAAAAACCAGATTGCAATACCTTATGTGCAGTTCTATCTCCAGCATGGTGTCCTTCATAAGCTTCGGAGTGACACTTGCATAGGATTTGTTCCTGTTCAGGCTCAGGTACACAACGTCTAATAACACCACCTACTCCTTCTTTATAAAGATGTGGGTCATCCCAAAAGTAATGCCACAAATCATAGAAGAACTTTTTCTTTTGCAGGTATGTGAAACTAGGTGGTATGAATTTGGCAACAATGTAATTAGCATAATCAGCATACCATGGAGCAGTATGAGAAGCATTTATGACATTTAATTGCTCATCAGGAAAGCTATCATCAATAGGTAGTGGGTCATCAAGCACATTTTCTAACCTAGACAAGTTGTCTGCAACGGGGTTCTCAGCTCCCTTTCTATCAACAATATGTAAGTCAAATTCTTGTAGCAAGAGGACCCATTGAATAAGTCTAGGTTTAGCATCTTTCTTTTCCATAAGATATTTAATAGCAGCATGATCAGTGTGAATAGTTACTTTAGAATCAACAATATAAGGTCTGAACTTATCACAAGCAAATACAACTGCTAAGAATTCTTTTTCAGTAGTAGCATTATTTCTTTGAGCATTGTCTAGGGTTTTACTGGCATATTGAATAACATTTAATTTCTTATCAACTCTTTGCCCTAGAACAACACCTACAGCATAATCACTAGCATCACACATAATTTCAAAAGGTAAATTCCAATCAGGTGGCTGAATAATAGGTGCAGAGATCAATGCTTTCTTAAGTATTTCAAATGCTTCTACGCAATCATCATCAAAGACAAATGGTATATCTTTTTGTAATAAATTAGTCAGAGGCCGAGAAATTTTTGAGAAGTCCTTAATGAACCTCCTATAAAACCGGCGTGACCAAGGAAACTTCTTATACCTTTGATGTCCTTGGGGCATGGCATCTTTTCAATAGCATCAACCTTGGCTTTATCAACCTCAATACCTCTTTGAGAAACTTTATGCCCCAAGACAATACCTTCATTAACGATAAAGTGGCACTTTTCCCAATTCAAGACAAGATTAGTTTCTTCACATCTCTGCAGAACTCGATCAAGGTTGCTTAAGCAGTCATCAAAAGAAGATCCATAGACGGAGAAATCATCCATGAAAACCTCACAAATCTTTTCACAAAAGTCAGAGAATATAGCCATCATGCATCTTTGAAAGGTGGCAGGTGCATTACATAAACCAAAAGGCATACGTCTATAAGCAAAAGTACCAAAAGGGCAAGTAAAAGTAGTCGTTGATTGATCCTTGGCTGACACAAATATTTGAGAGAAACCAAAATAACCATCTAGAAAGCAAAAATGTGTATGTTTGGATAATCTTTCTAGCATTTGATCGATAAAAGGTAAGGGGTAATTGTGACGCCCGGGTAATTAATCTACAGTAATCCCCGCTAATGATGCCACGTCCCCTCGGTTACTGTGGATAAACTCGCGTTAGTTCGGAACCTAGTTTGAATTTCAAATTCAAAATCGAGCAAACAATAAAAAGTTTCAAATATTTAAAATTTAAATGTTCGGGGTGAACCAAATAATACATAGGTAATTATGGTGGAGAAACCAAACTTTGATAAAATGTTTAAAGGCCCTAAAACAATTAAAACAATAGTGAAAACAATTAAACAAATGCCTATTGAATTTATAAAATGCTAACGCTATTTTATTATGGGTTAAGAATTAATCTCGTAGTAGTTTATTGGTAAATACAAATTAGGCACTAGTGGTAATTTTATAAAACTGAAAATAAAAGAAACTACAAATAAAAAGAGACAAGAAAATATATAAAAAAAAGGAAAACAGAAAACAAGCAAACAAAAAAAGGGAAAAGAAAAC
>NC_041392.1:171454686-171462215 GCF_002162155.2 Triticum dicoccoides
GCGCCCGAGGGCCGCCGTCGCCGCCACGCCGGGTTGCGCACTGCCGCACCCCGCGCCTCCCTCTCGCCCCGTCCCTGGCCACGCCCCCCTGCGCCCCGTAGCCCCGTTCCCGCAACCTCCCGAACGCCACCACCGCCTCCACTCGCCGCCGGCGAAGATTCCGGCCATTACGGCCCGTGCCACCATCACGGTTGGATGCGGCCCAGCCCCACCCTTCGAACGCGCCCGAACAGGGCTCGAATGGCACGCCATAGCGCGATTCCGGCCATCTCCGGCATTCGGCCGCCGCGGATGGCCTCGCCGGCGTTGCTCCGGCGCCGGCGCTGACCTGGCACCGACGTGGCCCGCCTCTGGGTCGCTGCCCGTGGCCCCCCTGGACTCGGTTGACCACGTTGACCGTGGTCAACAATGCTGACTGGGCACTCAGTGCCACTGACCACAGGGTCCCACCCCAGAACGTTAAATAAATAAATAAATAATAATTAAAATACTAATTAATTAATTAAGTAAATAATTAATTTAATTAATCCTGATTAATTAACCTAATGGCTAATTAACCTAATTAACTACTGTTAATTAACTAACAGAGTATGACGAACGGGACCCACATGTCAGGTTGACCAAGTCAACCCTGATGACTGTTGACGTCAGCATGACATCATGCTGACGTCATAAATCCATTTTTTTGAATTAATTAATTAATTAGTTAAATTCCAGAAATTAATAAAATCTTTAGAAAATCATATCTTTTAATTCGTAACTCGGATTAAAATATTTTCAACATGAAAGTTGCTCAGAACGACAAGACGAATCCGGATACGCAGTCCGTTCGTCCGCCACACACCCCTAACCTATCGAACCCGCAACTTTCCCCCTCCGGCTCCTGTGCCCGAAAACGCGAAACACGGGGAATACTTTCCCGGATGTTTCCCCCCTTAACCGGTACCACCTCATACCACGTTAGGGCACACCTAGCACCGCTCATTGTCGCGTCACGCATCGTCGTGTTTATGTTTGCATTGTGTTCATTGTTTCTTCCCCCTCTTATCTCCGGTAGACTACGAGACCGACGCTGCTGCTGCCCAGTTCGACTACGGAGTTGACGACCCCTCCTTCTTGCCAGAGCAACCAGGCAAGCCCCCCCCCTTGATCACCAGATATCGCCTATTCTCTTCTATACTGCTTGCATTAGAGTAGTGTAGCCTGTTACTGCTTTCCGTTGATCCTATTCTGATGCATAGCCTGACATTGTTGCTACACCTGTTGATACCTTACCTGCAATCCTAAATGCTTAGTATAGGATGCTAGTTTATCATCATTGGCCCTACATTCTTGTCGGTCTGCCTTGCTATACTATTGGGCCGTGATCACTCGGGAGGTGATCACGGGTATATACTATACATACATACATACTATACAGATGGTGACTAAAGTCGGGTCAGCTCGAAGAGTACCCGCGAGTGATTCACGGATTGGGGGCTGAAAGGACCTTTGTCCCGACGGCCCTCTGTGTGGATCTTTGTGGCGGAGCGACAGGGCAGGTTGAGACCGCCTAGGAGAGAGGTGGGCCTGGCCCTGTTCAGCGTTCGCGGATACTTAACACGCTTAACGAGATCTTGGTATTTGATCTGAGTTGGCTACGAGCCTATACGCACTAACCATCTACGTGGGAGTAGTTATGGGTATCCCGACGTCGTGGTATCAGCCGAAGCACTTCAGACGTCAGCGACGGAGCGGCGCGCGCCGGATTGGACTGGAACGCCTGCTAGGCTAGGTCTGCTTCTGGCCGCCCACGCAACGTGCAGGTGTGCTCAGGGCGATGGGCCCAGACCCCTGCGCGCTTAGGTTTAGACCGGCGTGCTGACCTCTCTGTTGTGCCTAGGTGGGGCTGCGACGTGTTGATCTTCCGAGGCCGGGCATGACCCAGGAAAGTGTGTCCGGCCAAATGGGATCAAGCGTGTTGGGTAAGTTGGTGCACCCCTGCAGGGAAGTTAATCTATTCGAATAGCCGTGATCTTCGGTAACAGGACGACTTGGAGTTGTACCTTGACCTTATGACAACTAGAACCGGATACTTAATAAAACACACCCTTCCAAGTGCTAGATACAACCGGTGGTCGCTCTACCTCAGGGATATGAGGAGGGGATCGCCGAGTAGGATTATGCTATGAGATGCTATTTGGAGATGCTACTTGGAGATGCTACTTGGAGGACTTCAATCTACTCTCTTCTACTTGATGCAAGACGGTGGCTGCAAGAAGCGTAGTCTTCGACAGGATTAGTTATCCCCCTCTTATTCTGGCATTCTGCAGTTCAGTCCACTGATATGGCCTCCTTACACATATACCCATGCATATGTAGTGTAGTTCCTTGTTTGCGAGTACTTCGGATGAGTACTCACGGTTGCTTTCTCCCCCCCTTTTCCCCTTTCCTTTCTTTCTGGTTGTCGCAACCAGATGCTGGAGTCCAGGAGCCAGACGCCACCGTCGACGACGACCCCTACTACACCGGAGGTGCCTACTACTACGTGCTGCTCGCTGACGACGACCTGGAGTAGTTTAGGAGGATCCCAGGCAGGAGGCCTGCGCCTCTTTCGATCTGTATCCCAGTTTGTGCTAGCCTTCTTAAGGCAAACTTGTTTAACTTATGTCTGTACTCAGATATTGTTGCTTCCGCTGACTCGTCTATGATTGAGCACTTGTATTCGAGCCCTCGAGGCCCCTGGCTTGTATTATGATGCTTGTATGACTTATTTATGTTTTAGAGTTGTGTTGTGATATCTTCCCGTGAGTCCTTGATCTTGATCGTACACGTTTGCATGCATGATTATTGTACGATTGAATCGGGGGCGTCACAAGTTGGTATCAGAGCCGACTGCCTGTAGGAATCCCCCTTCCAACTCCTTGGCCGAAGTTGAGTCTAGTCATTGCAAAACTTTTACTAACTTGGCTGTGTGCCTTACGGGCCCACTTCGCCATTGGGTGGTATTAGGATCTTTTATTCCTCGACCTATACTCTGGGACTCTGATCTCTCTTCTATTCGGGTTAAATGATTTTTGCTAAATCTAACATCAGGATCTCGTTATCACTTTCACTCGGAGCCCCTTATTAATAATGATCGTCTGCGGCACGTGAAGACCCTGAAGATACTCTTCGCTGTTAACTCGAGAACTTATGTTCATCGCATTTGCAATTCCCCTTCCACCGTCAACCCTTATGGATAACTACTTGCCGTTGTTATTCTTACATTCATCCCCAGTTGGTCTTGTTATTACCAGATACCTCGAAACACTCGTTGTTGTTTCGATAATCCTTTGAGCTTACCGCCTTGCTGTTCTTTGTCACCTGAATACCCCTATGGATAATTCTCGCACTTATCGAGTATCCGCTCATCCCCAGTTGTTCATGTGTTTCACAAAAGTCTAAATACTATTCGATCTTCCGAAAATCCTCTGGAGCCTTTGGCTCTTGAAATTCTTGCTTGCTCGCATTATGGTTAATCCCATAAGTCTCGTAGTCTTATTGACATTCCTTGTCATTATCATTTTGGGTCTAATGACTCAATATGTTTGCGAATACACGCAATCATCATTGATCCTTATAAATTACCTTTCCGGCTGAGCTGCCATTCTTTTAACTGGAATTGGTTCTCGACCAGTCCAATTGTCGTTGATTGTATCCCTAATTCTATTCAGCTTATCCATTCTTGATCAGAGCATTTGCTCCTGATCCCTTGATTTGAAAATCATAATTACTTTGCTAATTAAGCGTTGAACTATTCAGCTGTTCTATAAACCGATGCATTTGCAATCTTTCTTCCTCTGATTGGGTATCGATACTCATATCAGCCCCATCGTGGATCGCCATATCCACTGTTGGATTATTATCTGACAGTGTCCTTCATAATTAATCACTTTGTGAGTTCCTTCTCCGATACATAATGCCTTTGGTAAATTGTATCCTTTCCTTTTGCCAACCATGCTCTGCCTTCGAGCTGGTGGTATTTACTATTGAAGCTTGTGGTATATGTTTCCATGATACCCTGCCGGGTTGAACCTATGCCTTCCTTTATATGTGTGAACTCGGAAGTTTTCACGAGTCGTACTCATCTGGTATTTCACCAGGTAAAACTTTCAACACCAATGCCTTTATCAAAGCGAGAAGTGAATGGAAGGTTATACATTGAAGAAGTGGGAGTCGACCTCGAACTTTGTGTTCATGCCCATGGACACGATGTAGATCCTATCATGGAAACTTCTTGTAATAATAACTATTTTCTTGATAAATATCATCTGGTATCTGTGAATTGATCCTACGCAACCGTGGTTCCGACCATGTTGTTCTCCCTTGATTCTATTTCTCAGACAAGTTAGAGTACTTGTCTTCTGCAGAGCATTACCCCAGTCCAACCTCTACTTTGATCTGTCGTTGAGTGTTACCCCTGGTATCTCGAGATTATCATGGAACTGCATAACCTCTTATGAGTTCTTCATCAAGTGCTACCTTCCCACTGATCCCAATTTTTCACGGGCTCTGAGTTATTAAACACTCAAAGACACCGATAACTGAACCAAGTCCGCACTACGGTTCAACAACTCTTCAGTAAGCTTCTATAAGTACGAGTTTGAACCCGATCACGCCATTCCTAGCCAAGTTGGCTATATCATTGACGTGATGATTCTAACCGTGCTACCTGGTCCTTGATTCTCGGAGCACCAATTTGCGACGATAGCTAAGCTTACGTTGATTTTCCTCGTCATACCCTTTCACCTTAAACAACAAGCTTGAGTTCGAGTCTGTGTCGTAACTGTGGTTCCAATAACCTCTTGCTTCGTCTTTCCTTTGACTTGATGTCATTGCTGATTGATTACAACGGCATGAAATCTCTCGACAACTGTGTCGTGATCATCATCAACCTTATGAGCTCTTCCAGGAATTCAATTGAATTCATGATGGGTAATACCATCCTTGCCCCTCGATGATTCCTGTTCTCATCGACCACTTTATTGCATTCCCTCCAACACAAAACTTGTTCTTGTTTTGTGTTGTACCTTGAGTTCCATGCTATCCAACTTATGTTATGATCTACCGCGGAGAATTACCATCTTTGATGTCAAGAATGTTGTAAGGATTGCTCCACCTCTTAAGAAATTCTTGCTATAATGATACTTCTCACCATCACCATTCTTTCTTGGTCCTTGTGTGGGTTCCAACTGGGGTACCCACATGTGAACGGTGTTGTTTGGATTCTGCACTTCTAGCAACCCTATTGCTTTGAAGTTAATGATCGATAATTCATTCTTAGCCTATCGGTTGCTGAACCACCATTCTAACGTTGATCATGCTACTATAAGCCCACATTTCGGTTGCACCTTTCAACTGATGTTTAATTGGGTATGTTTTCCTCGAGCATACCCCATTATATCTTTTGAATTGACAAGTGTCATCTTCTTGTTCACATTATTGTGGAAAGCCATCCGTTTGGGATTCTCGATGGATTGTCACTGAGCCCATCAGCCACCTTCTCATCCCCTCCTTGGTTTAATGATGAACTATTGTTTCAGGAAACCGCTTCCATAGTTCATTTCCCGAGAATCTTGCAACGCCATTTCAACGATTTGTGTTGCGCCTTTTCTTCTCGGACATCCTGAGTCTGAGGTATCCTGATACCAATTGGATCTGAATCTCGGTCAGATATGATGGTTGGGACAACTTCCAGGAGTTATGTTGTTGGTCCTTTGATGACCTGATAATATGATGTCATGCCTAGCACCCCCCCCCTAGCTGGAGTACCTATCATTATAAATTCTTTTGCAAGGATAACCATTCCTCCTGGAGGAAATTGTAAGACTTATTCTACAAGTTATTCCTGATGGATCCTTCGTGTTTCCAAAGTCTGATCTTCACCTGAAGACCATGTCAATGCTATCTCGAAGCATGTCAATGGTACTCCGATTTTCAACAGGAACATTTGAAGCACGATGCTAAATTTTATTTATCATTTATCCTAACACCGTTGTATGGGTAATATCATGAGATTCCTCCCCCCCCCTTACCTAAAGAGTTTTCTACATTATATCCTGCCACGGATATCATGCTCTGCTTGTCCTTGGGAAGGATATATCCCTGAAATATGTGTTTAAACACATTTTCCTTTCCATTGTTCTGTTTAATATGATAATCATATTTTACTTTCCATTGGTTGTTTGAACCTTTCTTGTGATCTATATGATCTAAGCAGCAATATTCTACTGCTTATGTAAACTCCTCGGTGTGCAATTCTGTCAGTAAGACCCTGTTACTATTGTTGATGACATTCCGGTAGCCACCGATGGACGGGAACCTTGCCTATTGGTCCGCCTCGTTCAACGAGCAAGAAAGTGGTTCTCTTCGTCCCTCTCCCTTGGTACCAACGTTGATGCCGACATAACTGACATGGTACTCTCTGACATGCCTTGCTATCATGACCGTGAAAGATGTCACTGCTCCTATTAAAAAAAAACCACATGGTGGGCCATAACCCACAGTTCCACAGGATCGAAACCTGACTGTCCTGTACACCCCCTATTCCCAAAGTTATTCCTCGCGCGTGGACTCGTATGTAATCCACGGGCCACTATCCTAGTGGTCTATTCTGGTATCAGACGCAATACTTACTCTCGCTACTCTGAACCCCTTTCTCACTCTAGTTCAGGCTTAGAGCAACTATCTATCCGCTTGGAGCCTATTATGGTACCTTCGTACCTTACTCTCGAGGTATTTCATACGTTCAACTCGAGAGATAATCTGATACTAATTCATGGGTTAACCCCAGATTGTTTCCGTCAAAAGCATTATGTCGTAGTGAGCTGCCCCTTATCTTTTCGTAAGTACAATGGAGTTCCCGAAGAAATGATGACAAGTTTATCATGATGCATCGGAATGAAGGATTCAAGACATCAACGAAAGGGATTAACTTCTTCGAGAAGATCCGTTAGAATATCGTAACCAGAACTTTCCCCTTACTCCCCTCTTAAATCTCGGGACGAGATTTCTTGTAGTGGAGGAGAATTGTGACGCCCGGGTAATTAATCTACAGTAATCCCCGCTAATGATGCCACGTCACCTCGGTTACTGTGGATAAACTCGCGTTAGTTCGGAACCTAGTTCGAATTTCAAATTCAAAATCGAGCAAACAATAATAAGTTTCAAATATTTAAAATTTAAATGTTCGGAGTGAACCAAATAATACATAGGTAATTATGGTGGAGAAACCAAACTTTGATAAAATGTTTAAAGGCCCTAAAACAATTAAAACAATAGTGAAAACAATTAAACAAATGCCTATTGAATTTATAAAATGCTAACGCTATTTTATTATGGGTTAAGAATTAATCTCGTAGTAGTTTATTGGTAAATACAAATTAGGCACTAGTGGTAATTTTATAAAACTGAAAATAAAAGAAACTACAAATAAAAAGAGACAAGAAAATATATATAAAAAAAGGAAAACAGAAAACAAGCAAACAAAAAAAGGGAAAAGAAAACAG
>NC_041392.1:171463071-171479386 GCF_002162155.2 Triticum dicoccoides
CGCCCCGTAGCCCCGTTCCCGCAACCTCCCGAACGCCACCACCGCCTCCACTCGCCGCCGGCGAAGATTCCGGCCATTACGGCCCGCGCCACCATCACGGTTGGATGCGGCCCAGCCCCACCCTTCGAACGCGCCCGAACAGGGCTCGAATGGCGCGCCATAGCGCGATTCCGGCCATCTCCGGCGTTCGGCCGCCGCGGATGGCCTCGCCGGCGTTGCTCCGGCGCCGGCGCTGACCTGGCACCGACGTGGCCCGCCTCTGGGTCGCTGCCCGTGGCCCCCCTGGACTCGGTTGACCACGTTGACCGTGGTCAACAATGCTGACTGGGCACTCAGTGCCACTGACCACAGGGTCCCACCCCAGAACGTTAAAAAAATAAATAAATAATAATTAAAATATTAATTAATTAATTAAGTAAATAATTAATTTAATTAATCCTGATTAATTAACCTAATGGCTAATTAACCTAATTAACTACTGTTAATTAACTAACAGAGTATGACGAACGGGACCCACATGTCAGGTTGACCAAGTCAACCCTGATGACTGTTGACGTCAGCATGACATCATGCTGACGTCATAAATCCATTTTTTTGAATTAATTAATTAAGTAGTTAAATTCCAGAAATTAATAAAATCTTTAGAAAATCATATCTTTTAATCCGTAACTCGGATTAAAATATTTTCAACATGAAAGTTGCTCAGAACGACAAGACGAATCCGGATACGCAGTCCGTTCGTCCGCCACACACCCCTAACCTATCGAACCCGCAACTTTCCCCCTCCGGCTCCTGTGCCCGAAAACGCGAAACACGGGGAATACTTTCCCGGATGTTTCCCCCCTTAACCGGTACCACCTCATACCACGTTAGGGCACACCTAGCACCGCTCATTGTCGCATCACGCATCGTCGTGTTTATGTTTGCATTGTATTCATTGTTTCTTCCCCCTCTTATCTCTGGTAGACTACGAGACCGACGCTGCTGCTGCCCAGTTCGACTACGGAGTTGACGACCCCTCCTTCTTGCCAGAGCAACCAGGCAAGCCCCCCCCCCTTGATCACCAGATATCGCCTATTCCCTTCTATACTACTTGCATTAGAGTAGTGTAGCCTGTTACTGCTTTCCGTTGATCCTATTCTGATGCATAGCCTGACATTGTTGCTACACCTGTTGATACCTTACCTGCAATCCTAAATGCTTAGTATAGGATGCTAGTTTATCATCATTGGCCCTACATTCTTGTCGGTCTGCCTTGCTATACTATTGGGCCGTGATCACTCGGGAGGTGATCACGGGTATATACTATACATACATACATACTATACAGATGGTGACTAAAGTCGGGTCAGCTCGAAGAGTACCCGCGAGTGATTCACGGATTGGGGGCT
Organism: Triticum dicoccoides; assembly: GCF_002162155.2. Taxonomy (NCBI): domain Eukaryota; kingdom Viridiplantae; phylum Streptophyta; class Magnoliopsida; order Poales; family Poaceae; genus Triticum; species Triticum dicoccoides. The sequence goes on from NC_041392.1 coordinate 171,464,463, forward strand.
GAAAGGACCTTTGTCCCGACGGCCCTCTGTGTGGATCTTTGTGGCGGAGCGACAGGGCAGGTTGAGACCGCCTAGGAGAGAGGTGGGCCTGGCCCTGTTCAGCGTTCGCGGATACTTAACACGCTTAACGAGATCTTGGTATTTGATCTGAGTTGGCTACGAGCCTATACGCACTAACCATCTACGTGGGAGTAGTTATGGGTATCCCGACGTCGTGGTATCAGCCGAAGCACTTCAAACGTCAGCAACGGAGCGGCGCGCGCCGGATTGGACTGGAACGCCTGCTAGGCTAGGTCTGCTTCCGACCACCCACGCAATGTGCAGGTGTGCTCAGGGCGATGGGCCCAGACCCCTGCGCGCTTAGGTTTAGACCGGCGTGCTGACCTCTCTGTTGTGCCTAGGTGGGGCTGCGACGTGTTGATCTTCCGAGGCCGGGCATGACCCAGGAAAGTGTGTCTGGCCAAATGGGATCAAGCGTGTTGGGTAAGTTGGTGCACCCCTGCAGGGAAGTTAATCTATTCGAATAGCCGTGATCTTCGGTAATAGGACGACTTGGAGTTGTACCTTGACCTTATGACAACTAGAACCGGATACTTAATAAAACACACCCTTCCAAGTGCCAGATACAACTGGTGGTCGCTCTACCTTAGGGATATGAGGAGGGGATCGCCGGGTAGGATTATGCCATGAGATGCTATTTGGAGATGCTACTTGGAGATGCTACTTGGAGGACTTCAATCTACTCTCTTCTACTTGATGCAAGACGGTGGCTGCGAGAAGCGTAGTCTTCGACAGGATTAGTTATCCCCCTCTTATTCTGGCATTCTGCAGTTCAGTCCACTGATATGGCCTCCTTACACATATACCCATGCATATGTAGTGTAGTTCCTTGTTTGCGAGTACTTCGGATGAGTACTCACGGTTGCTTTCTCCCCCCCCCCTTTTCCCCTTTCCTTTCTTTCTGGTTGTCGCAACCAGATGCTGGAGTCCAGGAGCCAGACGCCACCGTCGACGACGACCCCTACTACACCGGAGGTGCCTACTACTACGTGCTGCCCGCCGACGACGACCTGGAGTAGTTTAGGAGGATCCCAGGCAGGAGGCATGCGCCTCTTTCGATCTGTATCCCAGTTTGTGCTAGCCTTCTTAAGGCAAACTTGTTTAACTTATGTCTGTACTCAGATATTGTTGCTTCCGCTGACTCGTCTATGATCGAGCACTTGTATTCGAGCCCTCGAGGCCCCTGGCTTGTATTATGATGCTTGTATGACTTATTTATGTTTTAGAGTTGTGTTGTGATATCTTCCCGTGAGTCCCTGATCTTGATCGTACACGTCTGCGTGCATGATTAGTGTACGATTGAATCGGGGGCGTCACACTAATGCTCCTTTTTAGTGGCCTTATTTAATTTGCGGAAATCAATTACCATCCTATAACCTGTAATAATTCTTTGAGGAATCAATTCATCTTCATCATTAGGAACGACAATAATACCTCCCTTCTTAGGGACACAATGGACAGGACTTACCCACTGACTATCAGCAACGGGATAGATTATACCTGCCTCAAGGAGCTTTAGTATTTCCTTTCTCACCACTTCTTTCATTTTAGGATTCAGCCGTCGTTCATGATCACGAACTGGTTTAGCATCTTCTTCCAAATTTATTTTATGTTGACATAGAGTGGGACTAATGCCCTTAAGATCATCAAGAGTATACCCAATAGCAGCACGGTGCTTCTTCAGAGTTTTCAATAATCTCTCTTCCTCATTCTCTGAAAGGTTAGCACTAATAATAACAGGATATATCTTTTTCTTATCAAGATAAGCATATTTAAGAGTATCAGGCAACGGTTTAAGCTCAAACACGGGATCACCCTTGGGTGGAGGAGGATCCCCTAGGATTTCAACAGGCAAATTGTGTTTCAGAATAGGTTCCTGTTTAAACAATACTTCATCTATTTCCCTTCTTTCATTCATAAACATATCATTTTTATGGTCTAGCAAATATTGTTCTAAAGGATCACTAGGAGGTACGGCAATAGAAGAAAGACCAATAATTTCATCCTTACTAGGCAATTCTTCTTCATGGTGTTGTCTACTAAATTTAGAGAAATTAAATTCACGAGACATATCATCTAAACCAATAGTAACAACATCATTTTTGCAATCTATCTTAGCATTAACAGTGTTTAAGAAGGGTCTACCAAATATAATGGGACAAAAGCTATCTTGTGGGGAACCAAGAACAAGAAAAACAGTAGGATATTTAGTTTTCCCACACAAGACTTCAACATCTCTAACAATTCTCATTGGTGATATAGTATCTCTATTGGCAAGTTTAATTGTGACATCAATATCTTCTAACTCAGCAGGTGCAATATCATGCATAATTTCTCTATATGGGCCAATAGGTATTGCACTAGCACTGGCACCCATATCACATAAGCCATGATAACAATGATCTCCTGTTTTAACATAAATAACAGGCATGCCTACCACCGGTCTAGGTTTATCTTTAGCACAAGGTTTAGCAATTCTAGCAGTTTCATCACAGAAATAAATAACATGCCCATCAATATTATCATCCAAGAGATCTTTAACAATAGCAATATTAGGTTCAACTTTAACTTGCTCAGGAGGTGTATATGTTCTAATATTGCTTTTACGAACCACAGTTGAAGCTTTAGAATGATCATTTGTCCTAACAGGAAAAGGTGGGTTCTCAACATAAGAAGTAGGAACAATTGGATCATTATAAGTGATAGTCTTTTCTTCAACTTTAATAGGTGCAGCTACTTTTACCTCTATGGGAGGATGATATTTAAACCACTTCTCCTTGGGGAGATCAACATAAGTAGCAAAAGATTCACAGAAAGAAGCTACTATCTCAGAGTCAAGTCCATATTTAGTGCTAAATTTACGGAAAACATTGGTATCCATAAAAGATTTAACACAATCAAACTTAGGTGTCTTACCTGACTCCTTACCTTCATCGAGGTCCCAATCTTCAGAGTTGTGTTTAATTCTTTCCAATAAATCCCATTTGAATTCAATAGTCTTCATCATAAAAGAGCCAGCACAAGAAGTATCGGGCATGGTGCGATTGTTATCAGAAAGCCGAGCATATAGATTTTGAATAATCATCTCTCTTGAGAGCTCATGATTGGGGCATGGATATAACATTGATTTAAGCCTCCCCCAAGCTTGAGTGACGCTTTATCCTTCACGAGGCCAAAACTTATATATATAATTGTGATCACGATGAACAAGATGCATAAGATAAAACTTCTGATAAAATTCCAATTTCAACCGGTTGTAGTTCCATGACCCCATATCATCACATAGCCTATACCATGTCGATGCATCTCCCTTCAAAGATAAAGGGAAGACCTTCTTCTTAACAACATCTCCGGGTACACCTGTAAGCTTAAATAATCCACAAACTTCATCAACATATATTAGGTGCTCATCAGGATGCATTGTTTCGTCTTCTGCAAAAGGATTAGCTAGCAGTTTTTCTAACATATCCGAAGGAATTTCAAAGCAGACATTTTCATTTTCAGTAGGTTCAGTAGGTTGAGGAGCAACTCTTTGCTCTACTGGTCGGGGTGAAGATACCCCGAACAAGCCCCTCACAGGATTACTTTCCATAGTAACAAGTGACAATAAATTTCAGCACACTATATAAATTTTTTCTTACCAAATTCCACCTACCAAAGGCGCTTCACTCCCCGGCAACGGTGCCAAAAAAGAGTCTTGATGACCCACAAGTATAGGGGATCTATCGTAGTCCTTTCGATAAGTAAGAGTGTCGAACCCAACGAGGAGCAGAAGGAAATGATAAGCGGTTTCCAGCAAGGTATTCTCTGCAAGTAATGAAATAAGTGGTAACAGATAGTTTTGTGATAGGATAATTTGTAACGAGCAACAAGTAAAAAAAGTAAATGAAGTGCAGCAAGGTGGCCCAATCCTTTTTGTAGCAAAGGACGAGCCTGGACAAACTCTTATATAGAGAAAAGCGCTCCCGAGGACACATGGGAATATCGTCAAGCTAGTTTTCATCACGTTCATATGATTCGTGTTCGGTACTTTGATAATTTGGTATGTGGGTGGACCGGTGCTTGGATACTGCCCTTACTTGGACAAGCATCCTACTTATGATTAACCTCTATTGCAAGCATCCGCAACTATAACAAAAGTATTAAGGTAAACCTAACCATAGCATGAAACATATGGATCCAAATCAGCCCCTTACGAAGCAACGCATAAACTAGGGTTTAAGCTTCTGTCACTCTAGCAACCCATCATCTACTTATTACTTCCCAATGCCTTCCTCTAGGCCCAAATAATGGTGAAGTGTTATGTAGTCGATGTTCACATAACACCACTAGAGGAGAGACAACATACATCTCATCAAAATATCGAACGAATACCAAATTCACATGACCACTAATAGCAAGACTTCTCCCATGTCCTCAGGAACAAACGTAACTACTCACAAAGCATAATCATGTTCATAATCAGAGGGGTATTAATATGCATAGAGGATCTGAACATATGATCTTCCACCAAATAAACCAACTAGCATCAACTACAAGGAGTAATTAACACTACTAGCAACCCACAGGTACCAATCCCAGACTTGGAGACAAGAATTGGATATAAGAGATGAACTAGGGTTTTGAGAGGAGATGGTGCTGGTGAAGATGTTGATGGAGATTGCCCTCTCCCGATGAGAGGAGCATTGGTGATGACGATGGCGATGATTTCCCCCTCCCAGAGGGAAGTTTCCCCGGCAGAACAGCTCCGCTAGAGCCCTAGATTGGTTCCGCCTCGTGGTGGCGGAGTTTCGTCCGAGAAGATGGCTTATGATTTTTCCTCATTGAAAGACTTCATATAGCAGAAGATGGCCATCAGAGGGCCACTAGGGGGCCCACGAGGTAGGGGGCGCGCCCAGGGGGGTAGGGCGCGCCCCCACCCTCGTGGGCAGGGTGTGACCCCCCCGATGAACTTCTTGTGCTCAGTATTTTTTATATATTCTGAAATTGACTTCTGTGAAGTTTCAGGACTTTTGGAGCTGTGCAGAATAGGTCTCTAATATTTGCTCATTTTCCAGCCCAGAATCCCAGCTACCGGCATTCTCCCTCTTTATGTAAACCTTGTAAAATAAGAGAGAATAGGCATAAGTATTGTGACATAATGTGTAATAGCAGCCCATAATGCAATAAATATCGATATAAAATCATGATGCAAAATGGACGTATCAACTTGCAAAAGTGAGATCTGATAAACATAATAAGATAAATATTGTTGGTATTTTTGTTGTATAGATTGGAAAATAAAGATTGCAAAATAAATAGTAAACTAGAATTATAGATCAGAAGCTTATATGATGTAATGTAGACCCGGGGGCCATAGGTTTCACTAGTGGCTTCTCTCATGATAGCATATATTACGGTGGGTGAACAAATTACTGCCGAGCAATTGATAGAAAAGCGCATAGTTATGATGATATCTAGGGAAATGATCATGAATATAGGCATCACATCCGTGTCAAGTAGACCGAAACGATTCTGCATCTACTACTATTACTCCACACATCGACCACTATCCAGCATGCATCTAGAGTATTAAGTTTATAAGAACGGAGTAATGCATTAGGCAAGATGACATGATGTAGAGGGATAGACTCAAGCAATATGATATAAACCCCATCTTTTTATCCTCGATGGCAACAATACAATACGTGACTTGCTACCGCTGCTGTCACTAGGAAAGGACACCACAAGATTGAACCCAAAGCTAAGCACTTCTCCCATTGCAAGAAAGATCAATCCAGTAGGCCAAACTAAACCGATAATTCGAAGAGACTTGCAAAGATATCAAATCATGCATATAAGAATTCAGAGAAAAACCAAATAATATTCATAGATAATCAAATTCATAAACCCACAATTCATCGATCTTGGCAAACACACCACAAAAGAGTATTACATCGAATAGATCTCCAAGAACATCAAGGAGAACTTTCTATTGAGAATCAAAGAGAGAGAAGAAGCCATCTAGCTAATAACTATGGACCCGAAGGTCTGTGGTAAACTACTCGCACTTCATCAAAGAGGCTGTGGTGTTGATGTAGAAGCCCCCCGTGATTGAATCCCCCTCCGGCAAATCGCCGGAAAAGGCCCCAAGATGGGATCTCACGGGTATAGAAGGTTGCGACGGTGGAGAAGTGGTTTCTTTGGCTCTCTTGGATATTTTTAGGGTACATGGGTATATATAGGCGAAACAAGTACGTCGGTGGAGCTCTGTGGGGCCCACGAGGGTGGGGGCGCGCCTAACCCCTGGACTCGCCCCCTGCCTCGTGGAAGCTTCACGGACTTTCAGACTTGTACTCCAAGTCTCCTGGGTTGCGTTTGTTCCAAGAAAGATCCTCGCGAAGGTTTCATTCTGTTTGGATTCCGTTTGATATTCCTTTTCTGCGAAACACTGAAATAGGAAAAAAAACAGCAATTTGCACTGGGCCTTCGGTTAATAGGTTAGTCCCAAAAATAATATAAAAGTGCATATTAAAACCCATTAAACATCCAAAACAGATAATATAATAGCATGGAACAATCAAAAAATATAGATACATTGGCGACGTATCATATAGCCTCAATGCTTATCGCATCCTCTGTAAAAATACGTTTTGACGTATCAATCAGACTATAATGGAAACAGTTTCGCCCAACCCTGTTTGGTATTGGCTTATTTCCTAATCTGTATTCCCTCTTTATGTTAGGTTGGCACACACATCGACTCGATTTAAATCGCTAGGGGCTCTAGTCAGCCACATATATATTCTTTTTTTCAAAAAAGAGATGAAAAGTCCGAGCACTTTTATAGTATAATTCGTCGTCCCGAATATGGCATTATATGCATCGGCTCCGAATCATGTCTTTGGTCAATAGTTGGGTTTCCCGGCTCCTGGGTTACCACCTTACGTTCCGCTTGTTCGGCTAAGGTAGTAAAGGGAGAACTACTATGATTGTGTTTCTGGTTCGTCCCGTGAAACACCTCGGTAGAGAAAGCCGAAAACTGACGGTCATGGTATGGCGAGAGTTGGTCGGCTATTCGGCGACTTAATGTAAATCTCTAGCGATTTTTTCCATGTTATACAAAGGACTGACTTCGGCTCGGTCACGCGCCTAAGGCATCCCCATTCGGACAGCCGCACGCGCACCAGGGGCTAGTTCTTAGCCCCACAGTCAAACTCCTATGGCTAAGTGAAAGTGCTAAAGCCGCATAGTCTGATTGCCTGGTTCGTTACGTAAGTCACCTCCTTTACGGACCAAGACGTTGGGTCAAGAGTGATTACACGTTATTATGAACACCCCTGTAGCATCTACGTGGAGGCTGAAGCCGACGACTGGCAAACTTTCAAGAATAATAAAATATGGCCATGCAAGAGGTATGTAGTTCGGATAAAAGCATAAATATATTACAAAGCCTTGGTTTATAATACAATGTCTGGCAAGTTCGGATACATTCACTCGAACATGATATCCTTCGAGCATTGACCCTCTATCAAACGAGCACCCTCTAGGACGTCTTCAAAATAGCGCTCCGGCTTGCGGTGGTCCTTGCCTCCTCGTAGGCCCTCGACTGCCACGATGGCGGCCTTCATTTTCGCCCAGTGCATCTTGACACGGGCGAAGGCCATCCGCGCACCTTCTATACACAACGACTGCTTGACCGCGTCAATTCGGGGCAGCGCGTCGACAAGTCGCTGCACCAAGCCAAAATAGTTGTTTGGAATGGGTTCGGTCGGCCACAGTCGGACTATGACGTCCCTCATGGCCAATCCAGACATCCTATGTAGCTCGACCCACTGCGCCATCTGGTCATTCAACAGCGCTAGGAGCTCCTGCATCGCGAACTGTGACCAGAATAGCTTCTCCGTCGTGCGCTCCTCCTGGGCTCGGAAGAATTGCGTGGCGTCGGCATCACTCTTCGGAAGATCCACGAAGGCATCTGGAGCACTCCGCAGTCGAGTGAGCAAGGCATACTTCTGATCGCCGAATTTACTTTGTAAGAGAAAGGGCTTACCAGTCGCTATCTGTCCGGCCTGCTTGATTTCCTCGCACGCCGCTCGGGATTCGGTCTGCGCCTCCTTGGCATCTTGAAGAACCTTGTCAAGGCTTGGGCTTTATTCTTCTCTTCTAGGGACTCGCATGTGCTGGTGGCGTCTTTGAGCGCTTGCTCCACTTCTGTCACCCGCTCCTCGTATTGGCGGCGGACGACCTGTTCGGACTCCCAGTCCTCGACCGCTTTATCAGCGGTCGCTTTGTTCACCCTTGCCTGCTCCTTGGCCTGGGCAAGTTCACCTCGGAGGGTCTCGACCGCAGCAGCGTTGCCTGCAATCATACACATAGAAACGCATGAGCTTCAACTTAGAGTCTGCATATTAATACACACAGGAATGAGATATTTTGAAACATACCTAGTGCTTCATCAAACCTCTTGTTGATGCGGACGAGATCCTCATCGGCCAAGCCCATCTTACGATTGAGCTCGGATACTTCGGCGGCCTGGGTGGTTGCCGATAACAGTGAAGCCTATTCGTCAAAATAGACAAGCACATTATCTCCTGCAAAAATTATCGATCCTCTGTTTAGCCTTTTTTCTAAAAGCCGAATAGAGTCTCAGGGGCTACCACCTATATACAGGCATATTTTTCATATGGAAAGTGGTCAAGAATATTACATCGCATACCTCGAAGCCTGTTAGCAGGCTAGTGAAGCCTTCATTTAGCCCGCTCTTGGCGGACTGAACCTTTTCAACCACCACACCCATCAGGGTGCGGTGCTCCTCCATGATGGAATCACATTGCAGTGCCTCCATCAGTATGTGCCTCCATCAGTATGTTCGGCGCCTCTGGATTAGTGGAGGCCGCCGCTGGAGTTGGCGCCCCCCCTTTGAAGGGGGCGCTTATTCGGTTCCGGAGCCACTTGGGTTTCCGGAACGGTGTTCGGCTGGGGGCCAGATTGGTCAAGGCCCCCGCCGTCAGTCTCCACGGGGATTGCTTCCCCCGTGTTCTCGGCAGCCAAGGCGTTACCCTCTAGCGCCATTTTGGCGGCCTCCCATGTCGCTCCGCTGCCTGAAGAGGCCCTTCGGGACAACACTTCGGTGTCGTCCGTGGCGATAGGCGGGGAGGCTCGCGGAGGCAACTCGCTTTCCATCATCCTCGAATCTGAAGAATTCCCCTCTGAAGATTGTTGAGGGAGGTCACGGGCCGTACTACGTCATACGATGTGTTGAGACCACAATTATAAAAACTGGACTTATGTAAGGCATCCTCGGATACTTACGATGCGGCGAGGGGCTTTGACCTGGGGCGCCATGTTGGGCCTCCAAGTGCAGAGGTTTGTAGGATAGTAACAAATTTCCCTCAAGTGGATGACCTAAGGTTTATCAATCCATAGGAGGCGTAGGATGAAGATGGTCTCTCTCAAGCAACCCTGCAACCAAATAACAAAGAGTCTCTTGTGTCCCCAACACACCCAATACAATGGTAAATTGTATATGTGCACTAGTTCGGTGAACAGATGGTGATACAAGTGGTATATGGATAATAGATAAAGGTTTTTGTAATCTAATATCATAAAAATAGCAAGGTAACTAATGATAAAAGTGAGCGTAAACGGTATTGCAATGATAGGAAACAAGGCCTAGGGTTCATATATACTTTCACTAGTGCAAGTTCCCTCAACAATAATAACATAATTGGATCACATAACTATCCCTCAACATGCAACAAAGAGTCACTTCCAACTCACTAATAGCGAAGAACAAACGAAGAGATTATGGTAGGGTACGAAACCACCTCAAAGTTATTCTTTCCAATCAATCTGTTGGGCTATTCCTATAAGTGTCACAAACAGCCCTAGAGTTCGTACTAGAATAACACCTTAAGACACAAATCAACCAAAACCCTAATGTCACCTAGATACTCCAATGTCACCTCAAGTATCAGTGGGTATGATTATACGATATGCATCACAAATCTCAGATTCATCTATTCAACCAACACATAGAACCTCAAAGAGTGCCCCAAAGTTTCTACCGGAGAATCACGACAAAAACGTGTGCCAACCCCTATGCATAGGTTCATGGGCGGAACCCGCAAGTTGATCACCAAAACATACATCAAGTGAATCATGTGATACCCATTGTCACCACAGATATGCACGGCAAGACATACATCAAGTGTTCTCAAATTTTTAAAGACTCAATCCGATAAAATAACTTCAAAGGGGAAACTCAATCTGTGGGAGTCCTGGAATAGGGGGTCTATGGACAGCCGGACTATCTCCATTAGCCGGACTGTTAGACTATGAAGATACAAGATTGAAGACTTCGTCTCGTGTACAGATGGGACTCTACTTGGCGTGGAAGGCAAGCTAGGCAATACGTATATGGATATCTCCTCCTTTGTAACCGACCTTGTGTAACCCTAACCCTCTCCGTTGTCTATATAAACCGGAGGGTTTTAGTCCGTAGGACAACAATCACAACATACAATCATACCGTAGGCTAGCTTCTAGGGTTTAGCCTCTCTGATCTCGTGGTAGATCTACTCTTATAACACCCATATCTTCAATATTAATCAAGCAGGACGTAGGGTTTTACCTCCATCAAGAGGGCCTGAACCTGGGTAAAACTTCGTGTCCCTTGCCTCCTGTTACCATCCGGCCTAGATGCACAGTTCGGGACCCCCTACCCGAGATCCACCGGTTTTGACACCGACATTGGTGCTTTCACTGAGAGTTCCTCAGTGTCGTTGCTGTTAGGCTTGATGGCTCCTACTATCATCGATAGCGATGCGGTCCAGGGTGAGACTTTTCTCCTCGGACAGATCTTCGTATTCGGCGGCTTTGCACTGCGGGCTAATTCGCTTGGCCATCTGGAGCAGATTGAAAGCTACGCCCCTGGCCGTCAGGTCAGATTTGGAAGTTTGAATTACGCGGCCAACATTCATGGGGACTTGATCTTCGATGGATTCGAGCCACAGCCGGACGCGCCCCACTGTCGCGGTGGGTATGACCTAGCTCTACCGCCGAACAGTAACCCAGAAGCCGCGCCCGCATCATCTCTGACCCTTAGTTCGGAGCCAACTGCGCCAATCGAGGACGGGTGGTTAGACACCACCTCGAGGGTGGCAGTCTCAACGGCGATCGAGCCGAACACTAGCGCAAATCTCCGTGCAGCCCGTGACTCCAAGGTGCCGGACTCTCTTCCGGAAACCGAACCATCCGTGCCCCTGCCAATAAAATCTGATTGGGCGCCAATCATGGAATTCACCGCCGCGGATATCTTTTAGCACTCGCCCTTTGGCGACATTCTGAATTCACGGAGGTCTCTCTCTTTGTCAGGAGAGCCCTAGCCAGATTACGGCCAACAGGATTGGGATACGGATGACGAAGAAATTCGACGCCCACCCACCACCCACTTTGTAGCCACTGTCGATGATTTAACCGACATGCTCGACTTCGACTCTGCAGACATCGACAGTATGGACAACGATGCTGGAGGCGAAGATGAACCACCGCCCACAGGGCGCTGGACGTCCACTTCATCATATGACGTATACATGGTGGACACACCAAAAGAAGACGACGACGAGGAACGGAAGGACGCACCGAAGGCTTGTTCCCTCGAGAAGCAGTCAAAGCGGCGGCGCAAGCGCCGCCCCAAATCCCGCCTCGCCAAAAATAACGATCACACAGACCCAGCGTTGGAGCAGGGCGAATCACTGCCAGACCATGGCAATACAGAGAATCAAACCGAACAAACCAATTTTGTCAAAGATAATAGTCCGGACGACACAACGCCGGACAGGCACCCGGAGCAGCAGAATGCCCATCAAAGGCTTGTTGCCACCGTGAGGAGCCTAAAAAAGCAGAAGCGAAGGCTCAAGGCTACGCAGGACACACTCCAAATCAGATGGAGTAAAATACTCAACACAGCAGCAAAGTACGGAGACAATCGCCCCACCAAGAGCTACCCAAAGCGGAAGTTGCTACCTGAATTCGATGAGGAGGTCTCAGACCCCTCACAACCAAAAATCAAAACAGCCACCTAGCTGGATAGACGACCTCACGGCCAACATAGAGCGGCCAACAATGCCACTCACAAGACAATACGCGATTCACGTGGGGGCCTGCACCAAAAGAACAGCGCAACCAGATCCATCTATGGACCACGCAAGCACGCCCCAGCATACGATATAACATCCGAACAACGTGGTACACCCAGATACAGGGGTGCCGCACACCCCCTATGTTTCGCCGATGAGGTGCTGGATCATGAAATTCCAGAGGGATTCAAACCTGTAAACATAGAGGCATACGACGGAACAACAGACCCGGGGGTCTGGATCGAGGATTATACATCCATATGGCTCGAGGAGATGATCTCCACGCCATCAAGTACTTACCACTCAAACTCAAAGGGCCAGCCCGTCACTGGCTCAAAGGCCTCCCCGAAAACTCCATTGGAAGCTGGGAGGAGCTCGAAGACGCTTTTCGGGCAAACTTTCAAGGGACTTATGTCCGACCTCCGGACGCGGATGATTTGAGTCATATAACTCAACAGCCCGGAGAGTCAACTCGAAAGCTTTGGAATAGGTTTCTTACTAAAAAGAACCAAATTGTCGACTGTCCGGACGCCGAAGCCTTGGCAGCTTTTAAGCACAGCGTCCGTGACGAATGGCTTGCCCGACACCTCGGCCAAGAAAAGCCGAGAATGATGTCAGCACTAACAAGCCTCATGACCCGCTTTTGCGCGGGTGAGGACAGCTGGCTAGCCAGATGCAGCACCAGCGACCCTAGTACATCCGAAGTTAGAGATGGAAACGGGAAATCACGGCGCAACAACAATAACAAACGCCGGAACAAAGGAGACAGGACGAAGAACATGGCAGTAAACGCCGGATTCAAAAGCTCTCGGCCAGGTTAGAAGCCGCCCTCTAAAGGCGCCAGAGAAGAACTGTCCAGCCTGAATAAAATTCTGGACCAAATATGTCAGGTCCATAGCACCCCTGGCAAACCAGCCAACCATACCCACAGAGAATGTTGGGTCTTCAAGCAGTCCGGCAAGCTCAACGCCGTACACAAGGGGGAGGATACACCAAGTGAAGATGAGGATGAGCCTCTCAAGGAAGACACTAGGGAACAAAAGAAATTTCCACCAGAAGTCAAAACAGTAAACGTGTTACACATGATTAAGGGCAGAAACAAAATGGCACTCCAAGAAAAATACGCCCGAAGGCCTATCACCGCGGAGCCCTGCCACTGGTTGTCTCAACCGATCACCTTCGACCATCGTGATTACTCAGCAAGTGTCCGGCATGCAGGATGGGCTGCCCTGGTATTAGACCCAATAATTGACGGATACCACTTCACACGAGTCCTGATGGACGGTGGCAGCAGTCTAAACCTGATATACCAGGATATAATCTGCGAAATCGGGATAGACCCAACAAAAATTCACCATAGCAATATTACCTTTAAAGGAGTAACGCCAGGCACAGGGGCTCGTTGCACGAGCTCCCTGCTACTAAAAGTTATATTCGGCCTCCCTGATAACTTTTGTAGCGAACATCTAACCTTCCACATCGCTCTGTTCCAAAGTGGCTATCAAGCACTACTCGGACGCGAAGCTTTCGCTCGCTTTAATGCAATACCACACTACGCTTCCCTCACACTCAAGATGCCCAGTCCACGTAGCCTCATTACAGTGAACGGAAATGTTAAGCAATTCCTGCGCGCCGAAGAGCGTGCGGCCGCCTTGACAGCCGCACACTAAGAACGGCCTCACCAACTAACATATTTAGCAGGTCGTCACGACCTCGGACACGGTTAGACGAGTCCGGTGCAGCTATATGCAATTTATACCGGATCAATGATCACACCCCTATTACAAATACAAGGGGCTTAGCGTGCGCAGACAAGTGGCAATTCTTACTCACTTTGAATTATACATGGTTTATTTAAAAACTACTTCTTGCACGACAACTTTTTTTACCTAAGTTCCTCTCTTCTACACATAATCATCGTGCTACACCCATCCAGGATACGGCACAATGGAGACACAGGCGCAGACGTGCAGCAGGGACCCGCCCCAAGGATTCTTTTTAGATTAAGACCCTGCGTAAACCTTTTTTACTGTCTCTTGTTGATACATATCCACTGAATTCTCAGCACCATTGAGAAGGATGCTGATGTCTTGGCATATGGCCACGTCAAAATAATGCACGTAGCTGGACACAAGGGGCTTCTTACAAGTGGCACTATTTCGGCCCGGTTTATACCATAAAGACCGAATACCTTAGGGAGTGTTCGGCGTCGCGAGTTCGGCCTTATATGCATCAGCTCTGAATCATTGTCTTTGGTCAAATGTTGGGTTTGCCCGGCTCCTATGTTTTGGTGCCTTACGTTCCGCTTTACCGGCTAAGGTAGCACCAGGAGAACTACTGCGATTGTGCCCTGGTTCATCCGGACGAGCGCCTCAGTAGAGAAAGCCGAAAACTGACTGTCATGATATAGCGTGAGACTGGTCAACCACTCGATGATCTATCAGAATGCTAGAATTCCTCCGCCTTAACGAAGGGCCGTTTTCCGGCCATGCATATATACACCCTGCGATCAGGAGAGTGCAGAGCCACCAGGAGCTATCTAGTAGCCCCACTGTCAAACTCCTATGGCTAAGTGAAAGTGTTAAAGCATTATAGTCCGGTTGCCTCGCTCGCTGCGCTATCACCTCCTTATCAGGACCGAGACGTTGGGTTAAGTGTGAACATGCGTTTTTTGCGAGCACCTCCGCATTATATGTGTGGGGGTTGAAGCCGACGACTGCAATCTTTCAGGTTATACATATA